>NW_022280051.1:3498717-3509273 GCF_004355925.1 Anarrhichthys ocellatus | reverse complement strand
AGAGAGAGAGAGAGAGAGAGAGAGAGAGAGAGAGAGAGAGAGAGAGACTCGGGGGAATAGCCTCTTTCTCTCAAGAGGCTCCAAAGATCTTCCCCAGTGTCAAGAGGAACCGGCCAATTACCTCCTATAAGTCCCTCTGCTGTAATGGGAGACATTGAGTGCACATTAGTAGATCTAATGTAGTTAACGGTAATACCCATTTAGAGGACATGAATGTGGCTTGTGAGGACATCACAGCTGACTTTGATTTGCAAAAGAAAACATTTGTTAATAAAAAGGGCACTTCCGAGTGACTGGTTACAGTTGAGGGGGAAAGAGCAGCATCATGCATAATGGTCCCAGTTGAGGCCAACAACCACCAAGCCGCCTCAGGTGACTGTGGCCTCACTAGAGATGTCCCGGATATAAAGAGTTGCTATGGCACTGTGATGTTTGAGAGACCCGGCGTGCCGACAGCGCGCTCTCCCCGTCCACCGCCCGCTCTTTTCATCATGGTGTCGTCTGACCGCCCAATTGCAACGCCGTCAATCTAATCAGACGGCGTTCACATCCTGAAGATGACAACACGCTCTCACAACCCTGTCAATAATAATCCTATTCTTCCTCGGGTGTGCCAGGAGCCTTTGATTCTTTTTTTTTTTTTTTTTTTTTTTTTTTTAACACACAGTGGTCTTTTCAGTAACACGAAACTAGAGCAAGGTTTGTCACAAAGCAAGTCATCTGACCGAGCTTGGTGCTTCTGACTAATCGGGATATCCGGAGCTGTACGGAGGAGAGAACGTAGAAACGGAACAGGAGTAGAACGGTCATTCCACGAGGTCAAAAGAGAACATGACGCCGTCGTGTTACACGTCACGCCGGCATGAGTCAGTCCGCGACTCTTCTGTACAGAAGTGAGCTCGCTCACAATGGTTGCAATGGCAGCGGCACACACATAAAGATGGCCGTCGCTCTGACCTCGTTGATCTGAATTACATTTCTAGGTTCAAAGACCTCCTTTGTAACTTGGACACTTGAGCTTTCTCACTTCTCCTTTGGTGGAGGTGGTTGTGCTCAGGTTTCATACTCGTGGTTCCTTATCGTGCATTAGATCATTGCATAATAACATTGTACATGCAAGTGAGCTGAGTGACATAAGGGTTCAAAATGAATGAGAAACACTACTTGGTTTGTTTCAGGCAACACTAACTCTCTAATAAACCTCTCCTTTGTCTTTTCCAGGTGCTGGAGAATCAGGGAAAAGTACAATTGTCAAGCAGATGAAGTGAGTTCATTCTGCACACGGACCAATCAAAACACACCTTTTTCTTTTCTCCTTCATCTTCCAGTGTATCAACGATGTCTCGTCTCATCAGATATGCATAATGGCGCACACAGAGAGAGAGTATTAATTTTCCACAACACAAACGGTGTCAAACACCAATCATGCTTTTACAGCGCCTCAGTGGGTTACATCATCCTCTGTGAGTCGCATTACAAACAGGTACCGTGCATAGTAGAGTGTGACGACAACCCAGCAGAATACATTAGTGTAAACTCTGCCTATACATCATCCGCATGCAACCCTACTTATGAATTACAATTTTCATAAGCACCCCCGAGGATACACTCATCCATCAGCAAGCAAACACACGTCAGGTGCACTACATCTTTTACATTTATAAGCAGCTTTTCAGCTATGATATTGCTGAAAAGTTGTTGTTTTGTTTTGACTGATATGCACCGCTTTGACAACACTGTTCCAGTAGAAGTGTTATTTTACTCACAATGACTATGTCGTAAATCTGCTGAGAGATATTATGGCACAGTATCTGTCTGATTTAGGAAAATGATTTATACGTATTGTAGCGTGATACAGCTTAGCTGGTGAAAGCTGCCATGCTACAATGAAAGCATACGTCTGGTGATATTCTGTGTTTTTCTTATTGTCACCAGTTCCTATGAAAGTCATCATTCTGACATCTTTTTATTTTTAACAATCGGTCAATTAATTTAAGAAAGAATAGGCAGATTAATCCAGAATGAAAATAAGTGTGAGTTGCAGCCCAATAACACACACTCCTCTACTCCAAAGACCCACATTTTGTCCAAAACCACTTTGTGTTATACACACCATTGCATTTAGCATAATATATATAATTTATGTATATGTATAGTAAGAAGTAAAATAAACATTGCATTCCAAGATAATACCTTTACATTGTGCGCCTACAGCTCATGCTTTTATCCAGAGTCTTGGGCTTTTCCCCGGATGACCATAATTCAAGCTGCAAGACATGTGGTCGGGGATATTGTGGCCTGACGATATTTCTGCGAATGTTACAGCGAGCGTGAAAAGGCTTGAGTATTGAAAGAGATATTTAATAAGAGGAAAATACATCATTTCTCAGAAAGCTGAACAAGCAGCAGACATCATCTGTCCTGAGAAGAGGAGCTTTCTTCTCGGTTGCTGTGTGTTGCAAGCGGTTTGCAGAGCTGGAAAATGTCTCGGCTGCTGACCGTGTGGGTTTTTTTTTTTTTTTTTTTTCTTTTTGTTCTGCAGGATCATCCACGAGGCCGGCTACTCAGAAGAGGAATGTAAGCAGTACAAGGCTGTGGTCTACAGCAACACTATCCAGTCCATCATCGCCATCATCAGAGCCATGGGCCGCCTCAAGATCGACTTTGGCGATGCCGCAAGAGCTGTGAGTGACTGGGGGGGGGGGGGAGAGGAGTGTAATTTGGTGGGTTTAGAGTAGAAGGAAAACAAGCGAGTGCTAACAGTGAAGAGTCTTGTCAGCAGGAAAGAAGTCTTGAATGTAGTGAGAGGTATTTTCAGGTCAAGACGCCCGCTTGCACACAAGACGAGACAAAGAAGCGGGAGATCAGCAGCCGTCTCTAAAACGTCCTTCTAACCCCGTGACTGGCAGCTTGGTCGCAGGCTTCATGTCAATGATAATGGCGGTCCGGTGACTTCGGCGGCTGATTTCTGATATTGACTAATGCGCCTCCTCTCCTAGGACGATGCACGGCAGCTGTTTGTGCTGGCGGGCTCCGCAGAGGAAGGCTTCATGACGGGAGAGCTGGCCGGTGTCATTAAGCGGCTGTGGAAGGACGGAGGCGTTCATGCCTGCTTCAGCCGCTCCCGCGAATATCAGCTCAACGACTCGGCGGCATAGTGAGTCACAAACGCACACACACACAAACAACCGAAGGTAACAGTTCCACGGTTCCCTCAAGTCATGAGTCATCTGCTGAGAAGATTTATGACAAGAGTCACATCAGGTGACCAGACGCCCCCAAATTACCGGCAAGCGCACAGAAAGCTGCCGCCTCAACTTGCCAAACACAAGTTGTCTAAAGCCTTCCAACCAATGTGCAGAGAGCAGAGAGCTCGGGGCGCCATGCATCTGTCTGGACTTTCACTCTGTCAATATTTACCCTCCTCCACCAAGTCTGAAGAGAGCGGTGGTTAGAAAGACAACTTAGTCTTTGGCCTTCCACTTCAACACAGCAACACGAGTGAAACGCCTAAAAACAAGTGATCACGACAGACAAAATCTGCTCCTCTTCTTCTTTATTGTGCAAGAGCCCCTCGGCGTCGAAACAAATGATATCATCACAAGGCAGCTCCGGTGTTTTGTTAGGAGGGAAAAAAAACCATTTGCGTTGTTGTGCTGCTGCAGCAGAGCAAACATTACGTCGCAGGCCTCAGGCAGCTGCAGTCGTTTGGCCTCTTTCTAATTTGTTCCACTAATGCTGCTGTCCAGGGGCTTTTCATGAAGAGGAAACTCCATTGCTCAACATTGTGTGGTTTTTAACTTCACTTAATACCTTAGAAGATAAACAAAAGGCTTGTTTGAATGAAGGGGAGATTACTTGTGTTTGTCTGCTAACAACTAGAGGTCACTAATCTCTGACGTTCTACTGTAACGTATCCTTGAGATCTTCGCTGGGGTCGTAATACACCCAGAGTGGTTGTGGGTGTGACATCCAGCATATGTGGCAAACAAATATTATACAGATATTTGAACTCTGAGACCAGGCTCCAGTCTGGCAAGTTAGTCTGGAAATCCAAACGATGCGATATAAAAGTTGTAACATTTGTTCAGAACGCATTTTTAAAAACTGAAACGATTCACACTCGTTAAAAATGTTAATTAAAAAATAAATTTTCGTATGTCCTAATTTATCATAATGAAATATGAAACCCAGCGTGCCTCATCACTGGGAATGCGTTGGGAGTTGTCCTCCTTGTCTTCCTCACTCTCTTCTCTGTCTGATGTTTTTTTGTTTACCCTCCTCATGTCCTTTTCCTTGTGTCCTTCCCTCAGCTACTTGAACGATTTGGACAGGATATCCCAGGCCACCTACATCCCGACCCAGCAGGATGTCCTGAGGACTCGAGTCAAAACCACAGGCATCGTGGAGACGCACTTCACATTCAAGGACCTGCACTTCAAGTGAGAATTACTTCACTGCGACAACTCGCTTAGCCTCAAAGCGTTTTGTTTTGGTTTTTTTTACACGATGGCTTAATTAGCTTTCCTTCCTGTCACTGACTCATTCACCATAGAAATTCCCTTTGTGCACATACAGCTGTGTGTTGTGACACAAGCTGTGAAGGTTGTGCGCATTAGCGATGAGTCAGTTGTGGCCCTCGGTTTAAAAAAATTTTTTTTTTTAAACAGGAAGTGGAGGCAGCAGGCCTGATGATATCGTGACACCAGAAGTTTGGCAGCTAATTTCAGTGTCATTGAAACTGTTGTAGGAATTTCCCGCTCTGCTATTACACAATCAGTATATGCATTTGCTGCTCACTTGAGTATTAGCTGCGCTGCTAAGATTTTATGAAAATTGTTTTCGATTATCAACAACTTGCGTTTCCTTTCCCCCTCTATCACTCGCTGTCATCACTAAACACAAGAGCAGAGCAGCCACAGCGACTCGGCTGCATTTATTTTGGCGTTGGCGTTTCATAGACACTGCGTGTATTGTGCATGTTTGTAACACTGACGACATGTGTTACTCCTGTCCTCCCTCCAGAATGTTTGATGTCGGTGGTCAGCGGTCTGAGAGGAAGAAGTGGATCCATTGCTTCGAGGGTGTGACCGCCATCATCTTCTGCGTGGCCCTCAGTGACTATGACCTGGTGCTGGCTGAGGACGAGGAGATGGTGAGTGCTCCCAGCCTCTGACTCATGGAATAACATAATAGCAGGCACTCTGTGTTCGCACACAGCGTGAACTTTGCCTCTGTTTACCGGAACCAGAGCACAGTGATCGACAATGCGCTCCTTCTCCCCCCCCCCTCAGAACCGGATGCACGAGAGTATGAAGCTGTTCGACAGCATCTGCAACAACAAGTGGTTCACGGACACTTCCATCATCCTCTTCCTCAACAAGAAGGACCTGTTCGAGGAGAAGATCAAGAGGAGTCCTCTCACCATCTGCTACCCAGAATACGCTGGTGAGATTGGCAGCCTTTGACAGAAAAATGCTCTGAGAGTGGCCCATTTAGTCGTTTTAGTCGTTTTATTTGTAACAACACGAGAACCTGCAAATGACGAATGTTTTTAAAATGTGCTTATGGAGTTGAATTTGTGCGTTCTGCTATTGAAGAATGAGGGTATTTTTTTAATGAAAAGTATCATATTTGATAAGTTAAAAGGGAACACCGATACCGTCGTCATCTCTGTTTCTAAATATAATGCGTTACATTTAGGAGTGAACTTCTGTCTAACTGTTCCTGTCAGCATTTAGCTTTGATATGTAACAGTAGGTGACAAGAAATGCTCACACAGTTGCGTATTCCTCATTTTACAAAAGCAAGCGGGAATGCCCAGTTAGCAGGACGGAAGAACAACAAAATAACAATTTCCAAAAACCTCTTCCTGTTTTGTGTTCCCGGTCCTCGTCTTTCTCCAGGCTCCAACACGTACGAGGAAGCAGCTGCCTACATTCAGTGTCAGTTTGAGGACCTGAACAAGCGGAAGGACACCAAGGAGATTTACACCCACTTCACCTGCGCCACAGACACCAAGAATGTGCAGTTTGTCTTTGACGCCGTCACCGACGTCATCATCAAGAACAACCTGAAAGACTGCGGCCTCTTCTGAGGATAATGGCAAAGAAGATGACCTTTTTCTTTTTTCTTGGTAAGGAACTCCTCATCATCATCGTCCCTCCTTAATCTTAGCCAGCCTGTAGCTGACCGCAAAGATGCAGCGGAATCCATCACAATCAAATGCATAATTAAATAGCTGAAATCATTGCCTTCTTTCATCTGAGGCTTCAATACATTTCCTGCTCCATTTAGATGTTTGTGAAATGATAGTGGGGTGGAGCGCTCCCGAACTTCCCTGTGAAACGACTCGCACCCATCCATCCCGTCCATAATGTTTCTTCCTCTCTACTCTTCTCTCCTCAGGTGGTGGAGCCAGTTTATTGTGCATCTTTGGTGGGGAAGATGAGAAGAGTCGGGAGGACCAGTCACGGACCAGTGCTGTACTATACGCCACTTTTAACAGCTTTATTTATGTTTTTTTGTCTTGGGCGTCATTTGTGTAAGATGTTTGTATCATTGTAAAAGCAGCACCGCAAATTTTTCCGCACACTTTAAAAACAAAAGAAAAACAAAATTACTTTCTATTTAGTTTTTATTTTATACTTTTTGAGGAGGAGGTGGAGGAATTCATGTTTTTTGCTGTTCCTTCTGCCGCTGTCTCTGGAAAAAGGGAACTTTGTTGTTGGTGGAAACGCTTCTTTTCTTCCTTCCCTTCAACCAAAAAGGGAAGAAAAGGGGTCAAACTTCGAGTCCAGTCTGTTGGTACTTGTGCCTTCGCATGCCTTTTACTGCGGCCGTAGTCCCAATGCTTGTTCTGTTGCCTGCTGAATTGTTCTAAACATGAAGAGGTAAACTGCTTTCATATGTTAGTGTCCCTGCTATCTTCTATGTGCACACCACTGAGCTATCTGGAGGAGGAAGACTTCCCTCTGGTCTGAAGGTACATGGGTCTCAATGGCGACTAACGTGTAGCCTCCACAGTCCCCTACCCCCATCCCCCCCACCAGCCATCACAATGGAAGGCCTCTCTGGCCGATCACGCAGTACAATACTGATAATGTATATTGTTACATTTGCCCCGCAGATCTGGGGTTCTGGTTTTTAAACTGTACAAAATATCCATTCTTCCCAATCATTTGGAAAATGGTGAGTTTAGGCATTGAGCTCATAATACGCTCAAGTGTTTTAAGTACAAAGACCAGGGTAGGCACATTTTAATGTATATTTTAATGTATTCGGAGGCAAGATTTTGGTGTTGAGGAGAGAAAAAGTGAACCACAGAAGAGATGGTTGTGAAGGCGAGGATGAGGTCTGAAATGTTTTTTAGGTTCAGACACCGGTCCTGTGATTTGAGAGTGGAGGCGCTGCTCGAGGATCCATGAAGCCTTTCAGTCAGGTGATGGAAACTGAGACAGTCAAGCGAGCCTGGTCTGAGTTTAGATCAGTACTACTTTGCCAAGAGGAGTGACAAATAATGGTCCTGGATCTGTTCATATAAAGAAACTGCCACAATTGTCAATGTGTGTTTATGTTCCCCACGGATGGAGAACCTTTGTAGACTCATCTCTCTTATTTTGCTAATAAAAACCATTTACAAATCACGTGGCGTTGCTGTGTCATATGTGCGTCTTCAGCAGTTAATGGAGCATTTTTACACTAAGTGAAACTAAGTTACTGCTCTATTATATAGCTGCTAAAGCTCAAAGCAGGATAAATCCCTTTTAAATATGCTCAAAGACGGATTCTTCATTTCTATCATGGATCAAAAATGCAAAATCCCACTTCATTTGAAGATGCTTTTATCAGTAATAGGCTGTGCTTTGATGCTTCTGTTGTGTAGCTGGACAGTGTGCCTCTTCACATCTTCATGAATGGCTAGCTTGGCATACAGAGCAGGTACTATGATGCACACCGTACGCATTTCCCGTGAAGCGAGGTACCTTGTTATCACCAAGCGGGGAGTCCTTCAGACACAATTAAGAGACGATGTTGTCAGTTCTGCACACAACCTCCATCACATTTGTATTCCACTGTGGCCTTTAAGGCTGCGTCACCTGCAGTAGCACTTGATGGAAAGGTTTGTTTGGATGAAGAAAAAAAGGTTAACTTGCATGTACCGATATGGAAACCACCTTGATCTAATTTTCCTATTTGCTAATGGCTCCTGTCTCCCCTCATTCATGTGTCTTTCACTGTGTGTCACCATAACACAATTTGCATTGTAAATGTGTCGGGCCGTGACCTGTGAATAACATCAGTGTTGTCTTCCCTTTCTAACAATACCCCTTCAGAGGTATCCATCACCTCATGGAAAAATGGAAGAGACGATAGTATCGCAGAGCTGCACAGAAATGGACTATAATATATACCATGATGCACCCAGCTCACATAGATCGGCATTAGCAATTTCATTCATTTTGATCCACACCATCTCCTCAGGAAACATCTGGCTGCTTAGCTGCTAAATGCTCCACAATGTTCACAAGCTAACGCTAACTGCTAACTTTAAGCTTAGGTCAGCTGTGTCTAAAACAACCAAAATAGTTAAGTTGTAGCCCATAAATACCTAAATAATCTGTTAAAATATGCTATTGGGGCGGCAATACTCTGAGTTACATAACTTTAGCAAGTCCGCCACATTGTTCTCATTGGAATGTTGTCAATCTAAAAAAATGTATATAAAGTTTTTACAAAATTTTAAATTGGCAGAGGAATGGTAGCCTAAGCTAGCTGTTAGTTAGCCCCACGCTTAAATAAAGGCCAAACTCAGTCTATTGCTTATCTAAGTGTTACACATGGCACCATTGTAGTGAAGAATGTTTAAATTCAGCCGTCACTGTCGAAGCTGTGCGCTATTTTCACTAAGTAGACCGATGTGGACGCTAATTTAGCCCCAAATCAAAATTAAAGCAGCTTTAAAGCAACATTTACATATGCAACTTTGTATGTTGAATTGAGTGTTACTGCATATAAATCCAACCTGTATTTGTAAGAAGTACGTGTCGTTCCTCTCAACAGTTACGTAGTCTCGCTTCAAAGAAAAGTTTCAGACTTCTCCGTTTTAGAAAAATAAAGACAGTATGTGTGTTCAAACACCGCCTTTGCTTCTCTTGCCATGAGGGAATTCTCACATTTTAAGTGACTTCAGGTGCCCCGAGTACTTTTGCATGTCTGGGTTGTTTGCACACATGCATGCTGCTGATTTACATGTGTGCTGGCACACTCCTGTTAACCCTGGCACCCCCCAGGTTTGAGCTCCTGTAACAGCTTGACAGAAAGATGGCACAAGTCTGACAGGCGTAAATGAGAGAAAAGAGTGTGAGGCTAAAAAGGGGGGGGGGGGGGGGCCCAGGTCGGCAGAGTGGGGGGGGGGGGAGTGGGGGGGTGTGGGGGGGGGGGGGGGGGGGGAGCATATGCTGTATTAATAGCACCTTTTAAAGTTGAGAGAAAGAGAAGAAGACGGAGTAGTGTGAAAGCAACACGGGTGACACTGTTGAGGTTTCTCTCAGCAACAAACAGAGACCAAGGAGTGTTATGAAGTGTGTGTGTGTGTGTGTGTGTGTGTGTGTGTGTGTGTGTGTGTGTGTGAGGGAGGGAGAGGAGGAGGAGGGCATAAATAGAGGGAACAATGGAGGCATTGTTTTCAGTGTTGGTCCATCGCTGTGTTTACTGTCTGCTCTCCTCTCAGTCACTCTGGGGGCAGCAGTTATTTGGTAACAGAGATAAGACGGACTTATCAGCTCTGCAGCCATGTCGGACGGGATGCATTGTAACTCCAAAAGAGACACACACACACACACACACACACACACATTCAGTCTGTGCTGCACATTCTTCCACATGCTGGATATCTCGCAGCACAGTAGTACTACAGTAGTAGTCTATCTACTGAGCGATTCCTATTTTCTGCTGCTCAAGACCATGAAGTGGCCTCTCTCGTCCTAGTAATGTTTACAGTCGGCCTGTCTGAGATATGAAAGGGTCTGTTCACTAAAGTTAAACATATCGGCTCACACACCCCTAGCTAGTTCATTTCTAATATTCCGTGTCATGCCAGTTATTTGAAAATGACCACAGCTGAAGGACTAATGAGCTGAGAACATTGTGCATGTGCTCTGTGTAATCACCAATGAGAACTTAGTTGTGTACGGATGTTGTGTCATGACATGAACAACAAGAGCAGCCATTTTGAAAAAGCAAGTTCAGTCATTGTCATTAACCCAATTAGCTTTTTCTTTCTTTTTTCATTCATACGTGTGAGTGTGTGACAGATCGGCTGTGAGTGGGTTGGCGGGCGGGTAGAAGGCTGTGTGAGCTTGATCTGTGTACGTCTGTGTGCCGCGTACAGTGTGTGTGTTTGTCCCTGTGTTACGCGCAGGATGCAGTGTGTGTGTGTGTGTGTGCACGCTCCAGCTGGATGCCTGCTGCCTGTGCTTCTGCTCATCACTTCATATTTGCTGGCGGTGTTCATTCAGTGATTCCAGCTTTCATCTCCACACACACACACACAC
>NW_022280051.1:3426509-3498317 GCF_004355925.1 Anarrhichthys ocellatus | reverse complement strand
GGAGCGGCGTGGGTGCGCGACAGCGCTGAGGTGTTTCACCCAGAGGATATTGTGTCTTTGTCAAGTGGCTATTTCAGACCACTCAGAGTGACGTCCATTGGCCCTTTTTAGGAGGAACCTTTCGTCACAAACAGGCTTGTTATTTCAGGGCTTTTTAAGCAGCTGTGAGGTTGGATGGGCTAAAAATGGCTTCACAGCTGGCACGGCTACCCATTCCCTTAATAACTTTCTTCTTCTTGTCTGGCCTCAATCATTTCCCTTTTCTGTATTATTGTGATTAGTTTTGATTCCCCTCCTGCCTGTGTTGGCTTTGGTGTGCAGTCAGTTGAATGCGTATCTTACTGTCTATACCAGTGTTTTGTAAGCCAGGCGGCCAGGAGCTCCCTGAGGCGTCACGAGATGCGTCTGAAGTGTGGCGAGATCTTGTGTATTCATTTGAAACGCTTCGCTTATTAAGAACAAGTGAAGGACACACTGAGTTTCTACCCCATGCTCTCTCTCTCTCCCTCCTTCACAATCTGAACAATGGTCCAGTTAGAGCAGCCCTGCAGGCTTTGATAAGGATGTTTGGGATTAAACAGTGTATTTCCACCCTCTTAACATTCCTGCATGTCCACTACTGAGGAGCAGTCCAGGTCCAGCGCCAGTCACATGAGCTTTAGAACTGAAAGTGTGGACGACACTCGAGTGTTTCCCCACATAAGTTCCAAATGTCACGTTGCCAACTGGTGGTTTGGTAGTTTCAATCATCACCTCACGCTGAACACGAGGCGATTGTGTTTGCAGAGAGATAAAGACACCGTCACATTGATAGTCACGCATAATGCCGTGACTGTCAACTCATTTTTGTCCTCCACTGGATACCAATCGTGTGGTTTCCCTGATTCACGAGAGGATGGGGTCCCAAATTAAGAGGTTGTTATGGATCAAGTAGAGCCAATTCCTTTTGGTACAGCCAATAGGAGCACACCAAGGCCACAGAGATTCTTTAGGGCTCCAGACTACCTTTTACATTTAGGGGCACCAGCACATCATTTATGTGCAACCCAAACATTTTCAATTGTTTCAATTGCTGCAATTATACATTTAAAGTTTTACTTATTTCTTCACACATGACGTAAATGATCGTTAAGAGGAATAAAGTTGCAGATAAATGTTTGTTTTTTTTAGTGTCAGATGAGTCTATCTGCGCCAAGGATCAGGTCAGAAGGGCGAGCGGGGGTAAATATCTGGTGGCGATGGCCCCTCGGACCCCCCCCCCCCCCCCCCCCCCAGATGTTGGGTCTGGCCTTCCAGGGCCAAGGACAGGTGTGACGGGCACCGCAGCATTTTTCTTGATGAAAAAAAACAATCAATATTTCTCTTCATTTTGATTGATGTGTATGTTTGCGCTTGTGATGTCGCTGGTGTACAGGGTGCTGTTTCACACGCACAGGGTGTCACCAATGAAAAGGTTTAGCTGACCTCTGGAGCCCTGTTGTACCACGCGTCTCATATATTTTCAAATGTAGTAGCAGTCTTTTATTTCGCCCACACTCAGCCTCAGCCCACTTTCTTTTGCTTTTAAGTCCATTTTTCTGTGTCTACTCTTCAATACTTGATTTATTCTTTTCATTGTATTCAAGCCATTAATTGAATTAATTGAGCTAGAAGAAAACACTAATAGATTCCTGTTTTGTACCCACGCATGGTCAAACAGTGATGTTCACGCCTGTCGTATTCCTGTGAGTCTACTGTCTGCTGAGTGGACCCCCCCCCTCTTCTCTACTCAGCCTGTCCGTGGGCAGCAGCCTTCTGCTGCTGTCGCTGTGAATGAATCACTCTTTATTCATAACGTCGTGGCACAAAATTATTGTTTTGTCGTCCCACCTTTTTTGCAATCAAGACAAACACACACTTTCATTTCACTTTCCGTTGCAGCCTACCCTGAACATCACCTGACCTCACCCACCTGCTGCCAGTCAGTTGGAGAGAGGAAGAAGAGCCACATTCATCCACTCACATGCACACACGTTTCTGCGTATGGTAAATATGATAATGGTGCTGCTTTCAGCTGAATGAACGCCGTCGTGTGTGTTTTCACCAGTTGTTGACGTGAAGAATGAAGAGATATAGTTCTTAATGGAACAGGGAGTGTGGGCTCGCAGGGCTCCGACCGGTTCTCATCTATATTTCATCCCGTAAATGGTCATTTAGAGGCACTTCCAGTGGAATCCGATGACTAATTACAAAGGGAAAAAAGTCTCTCCGAGGCAAAGCACATAATCAATAGCAGCCATAATTATCAGCCCCTCTCTCTCTCTCTCTCTCTCTCTCTGTCTCTTTGTGTGTCTTTTTAAATCATTTTTGTTCCCACGTGTTTTATGCCAGAAAAGTAGCTTTTAATTATTTATCACTCTGTGATCACTCACACACACACACACACACACGCCCTCCTCATCTTTGTATCCGGATATTGCTGTCAGGCTGGTTGAGCAGAAGCAGAGTGTGGTCTAACGGGGAGAGAGAGAGGAGCCGACTGTCAACAGTAAACAGTGCCAGAGTGGATACAACCTCGGCCGGCATCCACCTAATGGCTTTATGTGCTTGTGCACATTAGCAGGGTGCCACACTGCAACATTATCCAATCGAACTCTGCGTTCAATCGAACTCTTGACTTTCCTAATTGTACTTTTCTTGCGAGGGCAACAGCGGGCCAGCGCTGTGAGGCGGTTCAACTTATTTCTTATTGCTTTAAAAAACTTACTGTGGTACAATTCAAACCATGTTCACTTTCAACACGGTGACCCTTTTGGAAAGGGAGAGAAAGTGAGGCAACACCAGGCACAAATGAAATCATCCCACTTTTTTTGTTTTTCTTTAAGTTGGACATCTTTGAAAGTGTCTAAAAAGAATTGCTTGTTTTGTCGTGATGAAATGTGATGCAAAGATGTTTGGACTGGTTTGACTTTGGACGTTGTCTCCCTTCCGGACTCGTAGCTCCCTCTAGAGATGATTCTGCAGCGCTGCATCCGTGTGAAGCCCAATTAGCCCGGATGTCTCCTGTGTTGTGATATCATGACTGTGGCACGAGCGCAGAGGTGTTCGAAGACGCTATTGGATTCCACTGTTGTCACTTTCTGCATTTTTTTCCGTCGCTGGAAGAAGCAGCTGATGTCACTCCACCTTGATGTTGACACAGCTCTGATTAATGCTGCTGGCATGAGTCAGCACACACCCACCGCTCCATCATAATCTCATCTGTTACTCAGCAGTGTGGAGGAGAGTATGCGTGGCCGTGGGGGGTATATCTCTGTGTGTGTGTGTGTGTGTGTGCGCGTCCATGTAAGAAAAAAATATGCATTTGCTTCACAATATTAGTAGACAGTATTGAAATATATATATTTAACGAGCATACAGATGTAGATAACATTTATATTACTTTCCTAAACAAAGCAACAACTGCCGTACAAATATATGAATATAGTAAATACACAAAAAAACAAAATAGAGCCAAAACATAAATGTACATCATAGTTAAAATGAGCCTGAAAATATACCTTTTTCCTGATATGTTGATATCATAGAATGTACTGAAATATGTCCTGCTTGGACTGTAAGTTGTCAGAAAAGTCTCAGCAGCAGCTCACTTGCATATGTTTTCTATGCAGGACAGGGTGTGGATCAGATTTATAATTCAATCTAAGCAGGGTCAAAAACAGAAGAGAAAAACAAGCTAATGATAAACTAGTCAATAAAAAAGAGGGCCATGGGTCTGAATTGATGAAAAGCCATTTGAAGAGAGTCTAATCAAAGTGAAATATGCCGGTATAAATAGCCGGAGTTGATGGTGTGTGTCCTGTTCTCTGACTGCTGGAGCTGTAACAACTCATTAAAACCCGTTGGTCCCTTCACCTTGCCTCGTGTTTGTGTTGTTTTGTTGCATTTGAAGAGGAGCCAAGTTATTCATACAACATTTTTAGTTATCCCAAAACGTACTTGAGCAAAGGTCCGCGTGAGCACAAATTAACCCGCCAACGTCCTCCGTGCAAAACAAAACGAGAAGAAAGAAATGACGATGGTTTGGAAACGGGCAGCTAAAAGCTCTCCCCCGCGGGCTCTACAACCGCCAATTAACCTGCAGTCGTGTTGCTTTGTCTCGTGTACGAGGGAGAAAACTCAATTAGGTATTAGGAGTATGACTCAAAGCTGCATTAAAAACCTTTTCCTGGTATATATCAAGCTACATCTGTTGTTGTACAAACTGTCATCACTTTACAATAAATCAGCAAATTTACAGGCAACCATTGGTTTGTAGCATTACCACACTCTTATCACCTTCTCTGTGTTAATTAGGCAACTTAACTCCATTATATCTCCATGTTTTTCACCAGGCAAATGACCAATATATAGTTCAACTGAAATGAATAGTTTTGTATGTATAAATGTGCATTTTTGGCATTTTTAGCCACTCTAGCGGTGTGGCTCTAGAGACTTGAGGGTGAAATGTCTTAATAACTATTAGATGGATTAGATTAGATCGTGGTCCACAGAGGATGAACCCTACTGACTTTAGTGATCCCTTAACTTTTAATCTGTTGGCATCATCAGATCAAGATGTTGACTTTTCCAATACTTTGGTTTCAAGCAGAAAAACCTGCAAAACTGACGTCCCCACTGGCCTTGTGTTTTGCCTATACTGCTCATCAGCATCTGTTAGCATGCTGCTATACTGAAGATGGGGAACAAAGCACGGCTGTATCTCCATACAGCCTCTTATAACCCTTTCCCCACCACATTAGATCTGGTTCCTGAACCGGTTCCGTTCCGGTTTCCGCCGGTTTTGGGCGAAACCATTGTAATCAAAGATGGGTCATCAACGGAGGGCGTTGCATAATGCACAGAATGGAAGTAAACAGCAGCAAGATGGTGAATCGCATTGATTACCTGCAAGCTTTTGCTCTGTTATTACAGATACGTTTTTATCCAAAATATATTCTTTTTACTTAAAGGGACGGTTGTTGTGAGCATACCCTTTTAATTACTATTACGTGCAAGACTCCATCCTCTCTTTTCCAACCTAATACTTGATCTTTTCTTCTTCTGTCACCATAAAATGGTAGAGATGATTTCTGTCTTTTAATAGCTAAAGCTCAGTCATAGATCCTGTAAGAAAGCTCTAGTTAAACAAACAAACTCTTCTACAGTCTGTTTGTGTGTTTCCACATTCTTGTGGTTCTATTTCAGTTGCCTTGTCTGTTATTTATTCACTTTGTTGCATCTTTGCACGTGGATTTCATGGTTTTCAACCACTTTTTTGTTTCTCCTTCTGCCGTTCATTCAAGCTTTTTGTTTCTGTGGAACGAGAAGCACCTTTTTCTGGCTGTGTTTAGAAAAGTGTTGCATAAATAGGGATTAGTATCACCACAGACAGTTGGCCTGATCGAGCTCTGTTGTGAACTGCTGACAGCTATTTAAAGCACTCCTGCACCGGCATAACCCAGCTCTCCATGTGATGACGATGAAGACACGGTGTTGCTGTGGAAACGGCATATCAACCAAGGACACGCGTGGTTGACATCCATCAGATGGTGTGTGTGTGTGTGTGTGTGTGTGTGTATTTGTTATTTGGCCCACCCTCCCTGCGTTCACCACAGGGCCATTTCATCACAGAGGAAAAACAGGCCTCCCAAGTTTTTTTTCCGGGTTTTTTTTCCGGGAAGGGATGCAGAGAAAACGAACAGATGTCCCGTTGAAACACAACATTGTTCTTTGATGTTCCACCATTCACTTCCTGTTTTTGCCAGATTCCCCTCAGCCAGGCGATGCTTTGGATAAAGCAGTAATGGAGGATTCCCCGCGTCTAAAAATAAGCAGTTTTACCTCCAGCCGAGCGAAAAGTAGCGTTATCCCATGAAACAAAATCAGTAAGTCAGTATTCAGGAATCAATATGTCATATGTGTCTCCCAGTGCGTTTCCCTGCTACGAGAAGGGAAATGGATTTGAGTGACAGACGGCGAGGCGACTGATTGAAAGAGTGAAGGTGTAAAACAGAGTCGACTTCCTGCTGTCCTTCTCCCCGCATGCGTCGCCACGTGGACGCCGGATAACTCGCGGCGCCATCCATTGATCTGTGCCACGGCGGGTGTGTTTGTTTCACTCACCTCCCCGCCGATGTGATCGTGCCTTGAAACAACACCCCACTATTTGCCCACAGAGGGGATCGCGTCTGCCGTTGCATATCTATCCAAACCGCCTACCGTCCTCAATGGTCGTCCTTGGCTCTCGTCAGGCAGAGAAACTCATTGGAAGTCACATCACGGGGCCGCCCACAGGCGATAGCCGGGGAGTGAGGGGCTGTGGTGTACAGCCTGTATTATTAGTTGTTTCATCTGAAGAAATAGGAATTGAATTATGCTCGTGTTACATTTTCTAACACACTCCAGTAATTAGGAAAAGCATAAGTGGATTACGCCTGTAGACGGCCCGAGGTTGTAATATGGCTGTGAAATGTATCTTCAATCAGCCGGCTGATGGGTCGATCGCTGCTGATGCTGTGAGAGGACCGGGATCAATAGGAGAAACTAACTGTGGCGTGAATCGCTGGCAGAAGTGAGGAGGAGCTGCTGAATCAATACAACAGTCGGTCGGCTGCAGCTTCAGACCCTCAGCTGTGTGAATGACGGCTGCAGTCTCCACGGCTGTCTGTGTGTGTGTGTGTGTGTGTGTGTGGTGTGCACTTTTAAACTTGTGTTGACACAGCAGAAGCCGACTCCTGACATGAGCATGAGCTTCTTCCAGGGCCCTTTTCCTGATTAAATCAGTGGATTTACACCTGCGGCCCATCCTAACTTTAACACTATACAACAGCATGTCTTTGGAGTTTGTGTAAAGTGTATATTTCTTTATCTGCTGTACTTCTGCTTATTCATTTTCTGTGTGTCCTGTTGCAACAGATTACAACAGTTTATTTCTGGCCCCCCCGACTGGTCTCCGCCACCAGCAGATGGCAGCATGGCTGCTTCACTCCACCGGAGCCGCCAGAGAGGTTTTTCTGCTGTATCAGGGAACAGAAACCTCACCTCATTGATCCTGTGAGTCATTTATTCTGAGGGTTGTGTTCCTGAGCTTTGAGCTTGAAGGGAACAGATTCGTCAGATAGATGGATAGAGATCGTCTTTGATTGTTGTTGTTGTTGTTGTTGTTGTTGTTGTTGTCTTGTAAACTCACACAGGTCGGGCATCACGTGGTGTAGGACGATTACATAAATCAGTCAATGGAACAAAAAAAATCACATATTCAGGATAAACATCTTGTTTTCAGAGCCAATAGCAATTAATATTGTCATTTAAGCCACATCATTAAAAACTCTAATTTAGCGGCATACATCTTTAAGATACACGATGCATGTTTTTGATAATTGATTTCCTCTTCTTCAATCTGTAGAGGTCACATCTTAAATGAAGAAGAGGTTCAAATCCCTTAAATAACTCTGTGTGTGTGTGTGCGTGTGTGTGTGTGTGTGTGTTGATTTGGCTGCTGGCAGTGTTGTTCATGCTTCAGCGGAGCGTGAGCAGAACACACATTCTCCTCATTGGAGGAGCTCGCTCACAAGCTCACCCTCTACCTGCCAAACACACACACACACACACACACACACACACACACACACACACACAACAGAAGTCATTTAAGTGTCAAACACCGTTGCACAGCGAGACCCGTTCGCTGCTCCTCGCACTCGACACACACGTTGTTGTTTGGGCCTTGCTTGATTTTATAGGCCTCAGGCTGTAATGACTTTGTGATAAGCACGAGTAACTCGCGTAAAAAAACGCGGATGGCCCCGCGGAAGCAATTCAGACACTGCTGTGCCTCTCAGCCTTCTGTGCCAGCTAACGTGGTGGTTGCCAGTTTGAATCCCAAGACTGAAGGATTAGGGACGACTAATCATCCTATCGTATAGGTGGAGGTTTGAAACCTCTAAACTGCTGGCCAACACTGCAGAGCAATGAGGAACGTTGTCTGTACATTCAGTATACATGCCTCACCTCCTGGACCCCACACTAAAGATCAGTCATGGGTTCCTCACGGGGACAAATAGTTTTGAAAAGTAGAGATGAGCAGGTTGGAAGATGGGAGAAAATGAACACAGCGTCACTTGGCTAACTTTCAGGTCTCTGTGCGCCTGGGATGAGGATCATTTAACCATCCCTATTGGTCCAGACTGCTCCGGAGCCAGATGGGGCCGCTCTGATACCGATTCCTTATATGACTCTCGGTAATCTCTGTGGATTATAGCGCCATGACTCAGTGAGATGAGCTGTCAAGCTTCTCCTGGAGAGGCGAGCAAAGGTGCAGGGGCTTAAAATATAGTTTCTGATGGTAACGGCCACATGCACACGAGCTCTTTAGTGCGTTTTGTACATGATGTTCCTGTCATATTGTAATTAGGGATGAAAGATGACATCGGCGCGTCGTCATTAGATAAGGGCTTTAAAATGAAACCTCGTCAGAAATGAACGTTTCCTCCTCCATGACAGGCCGATGGGATGACCCGGTCGTGATGTGCGGATCGACCCACCACTCAGCATGTGGTGCTAGTTTACTAGAAAGAAGTGGTGTAACAGTCAGCCCATGATTCATGCAGATCCACCACAATGGTTCGGGACACATTTGAATCCGGAGATCGGCATTAATGCTTCACCGATTCCTGATAATGTTACAAAGTGGACAACAAATCAGCGTTGAAATCGGCAGGAGAGCTGGTAAAGTAAAGTAAAGTGCAAGTTAGCAGCACTGGAGCTAACTGCTAACGTACGGAGGTTTCTTTCGGTTACATTATGATGCGTTCATGCTCTACTCTGTAAAAATAAGTTTCAAAGTTTAAAACTTTTACTTCTTCCAAAGATTCTTTTCTTTTCTTTCTCCATTCTTAGTTGTAATTCAAAGGATTATGAAATGACATAATAATCTGAAAGGGGAAGACAAAAACTTGATTAATTCGATTATTTTTTTTACCCATTTTCTTTTGGTCATTTTGTTAAATGAACACACGTCGCGGCTCCCAGTCCTTGTCTCTGTCCTTGGCTGTGTCCTTGTCTCTGTCCTTAGCTGTGTCCTTGTCTCTGTCCTTAGCTGTGTCCTTGTCTCTGTCCTTAGCTGTGTCCTTGTCTCTGTCCTCAGTCCTGACCATTGTACATTTCTGCAGGTTGGGCTGCGCAGATTGGCTCTCTTAATGATAGCAAAGTTGCTATTTGCAATGATTGTTCAGCGTCGGTCATGCGAGGAAGAGCCAAATTGCATTCCTTCAACACTACAAATTTAATTACAGAGATTACATTGTTTTCAAACTTGTGAAATAGGTCAAATTTACCCCAGTTGTGACTATTTTCAGGATTGTCTCAGGGGAATCATCACCCGACCAAGCCTGTTAGAAGTAGAGTGAATATTCCACTTGTGTTTCAACATGTTACTTAAAAAGAAATATGTCATGTTAACGTGTAACCCAACGTTTCACATTGAAAGATTTCTAAAGGCTTTGTATTTTATGTCTGCGTCTGACAGTGAGCCATCACAATAACAGAAGGTATAATAATATAATGTGTGGGTGTACCGCTAACCGCATCAGTTGAATATACAGACAAATATCCTGGGTTCATTCTATGCAACACCTTGTTCAGTTGTGTTGTTTGTGTTTTTGTAATCCCCTCTCACTATTGCCCAGAGTGTGATTTCCAACCTTTATCTGATATATCACAGGAAGATTTAAGAAGCAAGTGTCAGTATTTCCAAACAAGGCATAGTAAGGAAAATGAATTACTGGAATCCTTAATATTAAAACAACAATATCTGCAATAGAAACACAGCCCGTCTTCTACCTGATGAGTGATCAGTCTAAAAAGAGAACAAAATACCCCAAATATGACAAACGATTCATTTGCAACGATTGCAACGGCAGGACTATTTATTCAGGTTAATGAACGAAGAGGAAGGGCATCGTGCCTGGAGCATCTCATGTCTAGTCAGTCATCTGTATGTGTAATATTGTGCAGATTTAACAAAGACACGAGCAATAGGTATAGGCAAACCCAATCACCATGCCACATCAAACAGTGTCACGAGACGGTGAAGAACAAGATTGGCCCAGAGCAATTATTCTGCCTTTACGGACATTTATGACGAACCGATGATGATGACAAAAGAAAGTTCAGGTTCAGGGTTTTTAAGAACTCTAAAACATTTAGAGATGCTCAAAATTAAGACTATATTTCCTGGAAACTCCACGGATTCCCGGTGCAAAAAACATCCAGCTGAGACTTTGTAGCTGGAACCGATAAAGCATATCAGCACATTTCCCCTGAAAGCCAGCCCGTTGGTACGGAAGTTGAAACGTAATGTAGCGGCCCCACAGAGGCTGCCAGTGCTCCCTGTAATGCTTTAGGTTTGCCACTTTAATTATAATGTGGAAGCAGAAGAGCTGCAGCGATGGAGACTCATTTGGAGAAACCAGCCACTGCCAAGTAACTTTCTGTGACAACTCTCTCTCTTTCTCAAGTTGTCATATTAGCCTTGAGCTTTCTTATCTTCCAGACCATTAGGGTCTAAAATAAAAAGAAACTGTCATGTTGTTTGTTTTAAATGTCCTGGTTGCAGTTTTTCCTTGTCATGACAGATGTGTAGAGCTTCTTTATCCAATAGAACTGAACATGTGGTATTGAGGTTTTTAAAGTTGTTCTTTACACAATAGATGTGTCACAGCAGACACTTGGCTTGGGAGAAGGCTCGGCTCCAGTTAGTGTCATGGTAAAATTTCTCAGTGAGCCAACATGGGCAGTAAAAAGGCAAGCCTTCATCGAGTTGAGCCATCGGTAATGTTATTAATCGCCTGTGATTTTCCTGCTATGATAGAAATGAGTGCAGATTATATTACCTCTAACAACCAACTGTATTATTACGGGTCCTGTTTTTCCATTTTAACAAGTCATTTTAAATCCAGCCTTTAAGAGTCTCTCCAAATGCAGCTTCCTTATAGTAATGAAAGTCAGAATATTGGGAGAGGCACATCATTCCACTAGGGGAAAAAAGTAATTATCTTTAAGTGTAAAAGAAGATTATTTTTATATTGGAAACCAGGAAAATAATCCTAATAACAAGTTCTTTCAATATGAAAAAGTTCTGGGCTCAATCCTTATCAGTGTCTAAATTTAAATTCTAATTTAAATTGTAAAAGTTTTTCTTGACGGCTCTTGTTTTTGGTGGTGCTAGTATCACATTTTGTAAAGAAATTGTATCGCATAATGTTGGACCATGGCAATCAAACCCATTTTTCTTATTCATCATGCTCTCGTGCCTTTTTGCAAAGCCTTTCAAGAATCTATGAATGATTTATCATCAATAGAGTTATTAGGAGATATTGCTACTTTAGCAGATGGTCGGTGTTGCAGGAACAAGCTGACTTTTCAACGTCGTACACAGAGCCCCCCCCCCCCCCCCCGCGCCCCCGACGGGTGTTTGACTGTTATGAATGCTCACACAAGACGATAAAAGCATCAATAGGTAATTAATTAGCAAGCTCCCGCGTTATCGGCCCACACAGAGACCGGAAGCCGTCAAGTCAAGGGGAGAGAAATCTGTCATCCTCACCCCCCTCTGTGGTTCAGGAAGATGCATAATTATCTGCACACACACACACACACAGGGGACACACACAGTCTGCCGTGTGTGTGTGTTTGCTGTTCTCTTGAGTTGGCTATATCTCATCTCCACTTCACCTTGTCTGTACTTTCACCCCGTGTTCCCTCTGAAAGAAAAAAAAACTTCAAGAGAAAAGCTGAACTGACGCCCTCTCTCTCTCTCGCCGTGTCTCGCAAACAAAACCTCGCCCGGCCTTCTATGATGCCCCCGCACGACCTATCCACCTTTTCAAACATGCCGAGATTGAGTTGCTCGATGTATTTTGCCTTTTTTTTTTATTTTGTTATTTCATCCCCGTGACGTGGAGGAAAAGAAAGAAAGAGAAAGAATTGACAAAAGGAGAAGATAAAAGAAGCAGTGGGTGCAGTGTGTCTTCTTCCTGTCCATTGCAACAAACACACACACACACACACCGGCTCACAGACATGCACTTATGCACTCATTCATATGCACTTTAACATTATTTCATGACTCATCTTTTATGCATGGCCCTGTTGCCACGTTTGCCATCGCTCTCTGCTTTAGATAAGAGCGGGATGGCACTCAGCGGAGATTGGAAAGATGTTGCCCGTTGTGTTGGCACCCGAAAGAGGGTTTTGAAGTGGAATGCCGGCGCTTCCGGCACACAATTTGCAGCCAGGCTGCGAGCTTGGTGTCTTGTGACGGGACCTTTTTACGATCGGCACACCGGCAGACCTTTTGTAGGCTGGTGACGGGGGCGTTTCCGCACATTTTTTCCGACTGCCTTTGATGAATTTGTTTCCCCAGACCTTTTGCAAGGCATTGATCGACTGAGGAGAAATGTTGGCCAACATGTAAAATAACAGGGATAAATACAGTGTGTGAACACTGGTATTTATTAAAGGAATAGTGAGCTTTGTGCTGCTGTTTCTCCTTGCTCCCAATTTTCATGCTAAGCTAAGCAAATCATTTCTGGGCTCTAGCTCCATAGTGCACAGGCACGCCCACTCTTTTTCTTGGTAAGGCCCGCCCTGCATAGCTAGTAGAAGCAAAACTATTGGTTCAGGTTAGGTTGTTGACAAATCCGGTTACTGGTACCTCCTCGCCTGGCCAATCCTAGCGCTTGAGTTCTACGCAGGGCGGGTCTTACTAAGAACAGCAGTGGGATTGGTATTAGCACTGCACAGACATGAGAGTGGTATTTATCATCTCATCTTCAGCAAGAAAGCTTCAATTTCTCCAAATTGATTAAAGAATACCATTATTGATTCTATCTTATGATAATATTGTTCTCGCTACTGTAATTGCTGAGATCTAGGAAGGCAGAAAAGTTGCTAACAGGAAGTTACGGTGGCAGGTAATCTAAGCATTTGTCCTTTTGAAAAACCTCCAAAAAGTGTTGAACCGTTTGCTATTTCAGGCAAAGCTGGTCCTGGAATGTCTAAATTACCTCCGGTATCTCACCGCTTCAAACAATCCAAAGTCTTATCTCACTTTGCTCACTCTGATAAGCACATGGCCACGAGAAGAGAAGAATATAAAACAGAAACGTAAAGAGGCAATAAAAAACAAGCGTCGTAGGAGGGAGAGACGGGGAAAGTGCAGGAGGGGCCAAGCAAGACATGAAAGAAGGATGGAGTGGTACAAAAATACTGCGGGAGGCAAGGTAGCTCCACTCAAGTGCGAAGCAGGCGAAAGGACAAACAAAGCGCTTCAACATTTCCTTGATAATGAATTGCCGCTCGGTCCCACTTTTCTGTGCCTTTTGCAGCCAGAGTGACACCCACTCAGGATGCCGTTAGCCTGGAAAATGCCTTGTTCCCGATGCTTGACTAGAGAGCGGCAAAGTGCATTTCGCTGCTTCCAGAGCAGGCATTAGTGACGGGCGGGACGAATCATGTGCCTGACGGAAAGGGAAAACAATTGTGCCTGCAAGTCAGCGACGGGCCCAGTGGAGCAGGAAAGTCCTCGTGGCGCCTCCGCGTTGTCGTGACCCTAACCCTCTGGAGGCGGGAACTTGACGCTCTGCAGTTCACTGATGAACTTCGTCGATGCCCCTGTGCCGCTTTAACGTGCCTCTAAGTGTGCATTCTGAATTCTGAAGGCTCTGCTGAGATCTAGCTGTTAATAACACAATTTTATTGGGAGGCTCAAAACATCCAAGACTTAAAAAGTCTGCCTCGCTCTGTGCCGCGGTAATGTCTGTTTGCAGTAATGACACACTACCAAGGGGCATTTTTCGTCTCAAGTGCAACTTCACAGTACATCATAATAATCTCTTTGATCTTAGCCTAATATACCCACTTAACCCCCTACCTGCAGTCAGAGGGAGAAATGCAAAGAGGCGTTTCCTGCACTTCAAAAACCGTCTCTCTCAGCTTCAATACTTAATTCCAGCTTCTTATTAAGCAGGGACTTCAGAGCCCATCTAGAAAGGAGGCTTTGAGAGCTTGTTTTGGCTGCGGTCCTAGTTATGAATTTCTCATTGGTATTCCTGCTTTACAGTCTGAAGTGAAAAGTAAAAGCTATTCCCCACAGAGAGTCTGACTCTATCCCTATATGCCTCCCCAACAAACAGCTCACCACTATTACCAACAGCCACGATTCCTTCATTTATTTGTACTCCTTTTTAAAATCACCAGTTTGGCCAATGCAAGGAGTCCCTCAGGGCGCGATTGTTGGACCCCGCCAATTTCCTGTCTGTGCCCCGCGTTTTTTGTACCGCGACTGCTGATTTGTGTTTGTCGAGCTCTTAACGTTGTTTTTAATCACGAGCCGTGTTTGTGCAGACCCCCAATTCAATTATTCATCGTGTTTGCTCAACAATCTGCTCCGCCGCAATGACACTGTTGAAAGCGAATTAAACACTGCGAAACAAGAACCAGTATAGCCGTCACCTGTTTTGAGTTTGGTTGTGGCCTGGAGAGGAGGTGTACTGTGTGTTGTAATATCTAGCAGAGTTTCATCTGTCAGTGCTCACAGAAATACAAATCAATAAAGCAGATTTTAAAAGCAAGATTTCGCCCGCCGGGGTAAAGAAGGACGGCAGAGACGGACCAAGAGAAAGATAACGAGAACAGGTAAGAGATTGTGTGGAGCAGCTGGAACAAAGTATAAATACACACTGAGAATATACACAGTACGTGAGTCAATATACTGTATACACCCTGACAGATGAGAAAAGGAAAATCTGATCTTGCTGCTTCTTTTCCACCTCCCTTCATCACACGAGATGTCATTCTTGCCTTTCTTCCATCTCCTGTCAGCATTTTCTCTGCAAGTAGGTCACTTAAAAATATAAGGCTGGAATGAGAGAAGTGCAGTTGTTTTTTTTTAAATCTTCTCTAATTGACAAAATGACAAGAGGACATATTCCTACATGTTTGGATACGTTTCAAAGTTAGTGATGTGTCACGACTCCCCGAGGGTTTTCGATCTCCGTGTTTCGAATTCTTTTGTAGATCTAAATTGTCGTCATTCTCGCTGTTGTTTCATAAAAGATGCGAAAACCCTGCACGACACACGACCAAGACGGTTGCATAATGATATATTCAGCCAACTAATAATAATGCTCGCCAGGGTGGGTGTAGCGTAGTGCTAATGCTCATAATCCATCCAAAATCCCTCTCATCTGTTTCCTGCATTGAGTGCCATGGGGGAGAACACGCACCCTCTACTAAATTACTTTTCTGTTCTCTGTGTAGCTACACAATTAACTCCGTGGGTTCAATTATATACAGTATAATAATACAATTGCAGACAGATTATTTTTATCTTTTTTTTTGTGTGTGGGCATTTGACTGCACACACTTAAAATAAACCCCACTGCATCGCAGACAAAGACCTTTTTCGACATTTTCTTTTCATTTCAGAAGTATCATACTTCTTTTACTCTAAAGGTCAAATGTCCCCCTGTTGCACTTCAGGTGTATTTCAAAAGCATGAAGTAACCTTGCATTGTGAGACGGTAGAGAAAATACACCTCAACTTTTTACTACTTTCATGGGAGTAACAACATGATCAGACGGAGCACGTTTTAGCAGCTTTTTGCAATTGTTTTCAATGAAAGTTTCGCACGTAGCTTTTGCGGTGCTGAGCGCCCTGAACGCCTTGAGTTTTAGATTTAAGTTACCATGATCAGAGTATCGTAACTACGGTTTGTAAAGTCACATAGCTCTGGGTATCTATCCATCAAAAGGCACCACAATGAGAAAAACAAACGCTTACGACATCAGTCGCTTTTCCGCTCCGAGGTTACCTTTCTCAAATGCATTTACCTCGTACACAACTCATGTGACATATATTCATGTTGGTATTTTTCCCTCTAATGTCTTCAGACAAATCCTGATGACACCACCCCTTAAATTTGAGAGGTGCTGTTATTTTCCATCAGATTCGCGAGAATAAATACCTTTAAAAGTTAAAGCCGACAGTAAGGTGACAGTCAAGCTGTTCTTTGTGTCACACACTTCCCCCCCGCTGTTTATTTTATTTTCTGCTGCTTCACAAAGTCACACGTTCAGCTGGATTAAGTCTCACTTGTTTTGCTCAGCGTTCAGTGGGAAGTGTTCTGTGTGATAACCAGACTCTCGCGCTCCGTGGCGTGATGAGGACTGTGTTCATCGCATTGGATACACTGCTGTGGGTTGGCATGCGTGGCTCTCACTGGGCAATGGCCGTGTGTGTGAGTGTGTGTGTGTGTGTGTGTCTGTCTGTGCATGTCACTGTTTGCCTTTTGCTGCCTACCATGCTGATGGGCGTCAGTTTCAGTTTGGCTGTCAAGATTGAGGCATTTCATGTCTCTTTGAGGCCGTTGTGGGGGGAGGGAGGGGGGATGTCGTGTCTCCACAAGTGTGCGCCGTCTGACTGAATTAGAAATGGAGCTCTGAGGGACCATCGCTGCTGGTGCAGAAAGCAATCTGTCCACATGGTATAAGCAGGGGGTTTTTTCCCCCTCATAACGGAGACTGCTGTACGATTGGTTTTCTTTTATAGGAACTGACTGCAAATAAGGGAGAGGGGAGAGAGAGAGAGACACGGAGAGAAACAAAGTGTTTGTTATATCTCTGAAACAGCTATAAAGACACATAAAAGACAATGCCTGGATCAATACAATGCATTTCAATTTCTATCTGCCTCATCCTCTGAAATGAAATTTGACGTCGCAGACAGCCCAACATCTGTGTTGGTTTTCTTTCCTGGCTATATTTCACCCTCCGCTGAGGTAAAGAACCTCCGGTGCCCTGAGTCGCTCTGATAAGAACCACCGTTGTTCACTGGATCGCCGCCATTTTGCCGGTAATTCTTTTTCTTTATTCCACGGAACAATTCAGCTCTCTGTGTGTGTGTGTGTGTGTGTGTTTGTCACTAAATGGTCGCACCTCGCTTTGAGATAAGCACACAAAGACCCCCCTAAGGTGTCATATCTGAGCTCCTGGAATAAGGCTGGTTGCTTATGAGCTGGATCAGAGCGTAATCGGAGCTGTTGCACCCAGCGGAGCCAAGGATTTGAGCCCCTGGCTGAGAGGGCCAGCTCAGGTGAACCGAGCCTGAAAGCAACATGAATGGATTCTTGTTCCTCTACTGTTTTAACACATAAAGATAGATTTAGCCTTTTAAGAATGACTGAAAGCCTGTTAAACCTTAAAATCTCTGTTTTGTTACGGCCGATGCAGACACTTACAGCTGTGTGAATCTAAATATTTTTTTAAATAACGCCAAATCAAATGAGAGTACTGTAAGAAGGTAACTACTCGACTTAGCTTTTGAGCTTCTCTTAGTCCTTTGGTTTGTCAACAGGCAACATCCACTGTATTATTCAGCCTCAACAACACAACGGGAGCAACAGAGTGAATGGCAGACTTGCATTCATCAGGTGCCCAGAAACATGATTGTTTTAAAGTACTCACATGGGCTATATCAACTTGTTTTTGAGCTCTTCTGCCCCCTAGTGGCTCACAATTTGACTAATATCTGTAATAGCTGTCTAGTAGATGGTTAGCTTAGCATGTGTAATTCATTTCACATTTCAATATTTTGTTTCTCTCCGTCGACTACCGTACATACTATTTCCAAAATCAAAGTATCATGGGAGTTAAGTATGTATGAAAAGACCCAAGATGAAGACTGTAAGCGGACTACTGGATTACAATAAGTGACTTATTTAAACAGCATGTGTATAGGAATGATTCTCTCAAACCTTTTGATGGATATAAATGGTTGATCACTGTAATCGTCATCACAGTCAGCGGTTTCCACCGTAGTAGTAAATTAGATTACATTGGATTAATTCTTAATATCCAGTGTACAGAAGGGGAAAAAAACCTGTTGTTTTAGCTTCTCACATAATCAGATTAGCGATGAGAGCATCTGAACAAATTTAGCAAATAGAACCATGCCTCTGATCCTCTGTTGATCCAGGCGTGGGAGCACCAGTAACACGCAGAATGCAGTAAATATCAGCGCTGGTGCCAAAGCTGCTCACTAACAAGACAGGTCAGCTACAACAGCAGCAGGACATTGTTTGTGACAAGCTTTAAGCAGAACCTCCTAGTCGCGTCCCAATTCTCCTCCTCACCAATTCGCCGAGGTGAAAACCGGCAACAACAAGACACAAACTGCCCGGCTCGCGGAGCAAATCACCCTCACCTGTCGCCCCCTGAACGACACCTATCTCCTCGGTGAGCTCATCGGTAAACATAAAGTGTGTGTCGGTGGAGCCAGATGGAGAGCACGGGAGGCTAACTGCTCCCTCTCTCACTCGTGTATCAGCTGGATAAGAGAGGACCCAGACAGTCGGCACAGGAGCCGGCCTTAGGAGGGTTGATAGTGCTGAAGTTATGAGGGTCCTTGTAGGTGGATTACCTCCCGAGCCTCACCCCTGATCCCTTCATGCTATTTCCCCCCATGGTCTCACAGAAAATCATCCAAACCTGCTGCAAGGCCCTGCATTGTTTGCTCACATTTTGGTTTTTTTTAATGTTCCTTCCTTCCTACCTTTTGTAGCAAAAAGTGTCTCTTGATATACTATGTCCTCCGCTCTGAGCAGGATTTTAATTTGGTTGACACTGGAGGCTCGGGCAAGACAAGGCAATAACTCATCCTGTCTGAATGCTGGTGATAGAGTTTAGCCTTGAATGAAATCATTAGGGTTCAACTCCATGGAATGTTCCAAATTATCCGCTGAGCTTTAAACAACCTTCCGTCCCGGGTCGTATGCAAATTTAACGACATTTTTAATGGACTTTGTAAAAGTCTGACATACATCTCGTTCTATTTCCTGTCTGTGCCACTTCCTTAACTTGTGTCACACACTGTAGTTGTTTTGCATACTAGTAGTGGGGGCTGAACTCTGACCTTTGGGAGGTCGTCACCGTAATGAACAAAGACCAAACACATATTTGGAAAAGGCAATTTATACTTTAATTATTCTTTAAGAGCCGTAAATACGTAGGTTAACCATCAGGAAATGAATTGGCATGTTTACTTTTAGCTTTGTAAAGCAGAGTCGGTGTTAAGCACTGTTTTATCCGTCTCACGTAGCCTTTAGAGAAGCTTTGGGGCTTTATTCCTAAACTTACTGGAGCCTGTGGGAGTTTGTGTCCAATCTCCTTTCGAAAACACTTCGACCCTTCCTCCTCCAGCAGCAGCCGTGTCTACCCACAAGCCCCCCCGGTGTCTGTTTAAACCAACATCCTTATCGTTCAGCAGATTCATCACCGAGCAAACGCATGCGATTTTGCTATGCGAGGGGTCTGCGCTTTAGCAGGGGAGGAACCCTTTGATCTTGCCACTCCTGTTGGTACATATTCATCAAGATGGTAATCTTGTCAACTCCCGTGTTTAGGGTTGATGGATCTCTTAGTTGTTTTAATTGCCTTTCATGACCCCCCCCCACGCACACACACACACATTGATTCATAAGGCGTGATATTGGTTAGCAGCAGAAGGAGGATATGATATGTGGATGATGTATACTTCCGCTGGCAGCCTCCAGGCAGCTGCTCTATTCTGAGTGACTGACGGTTTGGGCTGAAGGTAAGAGGACTGCTAAATCTTCACTGCTGCTGCAGAAGTGGTGATTACCCTTGCTCTCCTGCAGTGGGGGGGGGGAGCATAAAGCATGTTGCTTGCAGTGACAAGGCTGCAGCCCTCTGGGCTTGGACTTGAGACGCCAGAGGAACCGGTCCCTCTGGTCGGACGTGGATAGCTGCCGACCCCCCCCCCCACACACACACACACACACTCCATCTTCTGAAACCAGCTACTACCAACCTTGAGCAAAGATCACCCCTGTCACTCAGACGAATGGTCAAGGTGAGGATTAGGGCTGGATTGTGTGTCCGGGATGAGCAGGTGTTGGGACACACTGCATTCTTGACATGCTCTGATGGTGACCACACTGACATGCACTGGTAGACAAGGGGACCACTATGTCTGTATCGTGCCATCCAAGTTATTTTGATTTTTAGAGCAAGTTGTGATCAATTTACATGTATACTTTTTTTAAAATTCTAGTTATGAAGTAATTACTTAAACTAGTGTTTAAATTATCCATAAAAAGGAAATTAAAATTAAATCTATTCTCAATCAAATCAGAGTTCCTGTTGCTGCTTTGTGGTTTGGACCTCAATATATTATAGGGGTCCTCTGTGTCCAAATTAAAGCACAAAATAGAAATAAGTTTTAAAGAATTAGAAAAATTACTTGCAAAATACAATAAGCAGGTGTATTCGTGAAATACATTTAAAAAAGTAAAATAGACCAAAATACAATTATTAATTCCCACTGCTGGAATAGTGGTTGTAAAAGACTTCTCACTCAGTTTATTTTTATTCATTTATTCAATTCATCAATATGAATGAGAAAAGTAGGGTGTGAAATCTTATGTTCTCCGCTGGCAGCTCAGGAGAAAAATAGTGAGTGAACCTTAAATTCAGATTCTTTTTTGTCTATTTGTGGACAGGTTTTTTTATTGATTTATTGATTTATTTCAGGAAAAAAAAAAGGTGTTTGTGGTAGTGACTGCACATCGAGGCTGTACAAATATCATTGGGGAAGGCTTGAGCACACGAAAACAGTTTTTGTAGTAATTGATGGCAGTAATACAGACATCTTGCAGTCGCCAGCACGTCACACTGGGAGCGGAGATGCACAGAAAGCAGTTTGCACGCAGGAGAAGATGCAGTGTGAACTCGTACAGAGCAGTTCAGCACGGAGAAGAAGCCTCAAACTTCACCCCTCCGTGTCAAAAGCCCTGCCTTCCTAAACACTGTCTGCCCTGAGGGAAGCCAAAAACCAGTCTGCACTCTACAGCAGGGGTCACTGTTGAACTGAAGCATTCGTTTAGGTTCCCATCCATCTGCCTCGCCCTCTCTTCATTTCCTCCCTCTCCTTCTCCCTTCACTGTCAGAGAAAATGTAGCATGACGGAGCTGGAACAATGGCTTGATTTAATATCTGGGTCATGCAAAAAAAATCTTCTAATCTTAACAAAGAGAATATTTATTAACTGTGGGGTGAGTGACTTACGGTGTAGGCTGCCGTTAACGGATAGATCAGGGATGAATAATTAAGTTTTGGGCTGCATCTGCATGGCAGAGGAGGTGAGTACAGTGGAGTGCAATGAGCGAGGTGCTACATAGTCAAAAGGGCTTGAGGGATGAATAGAAATAAGGCATTTGATTAACGTGGCGTGGTTTGGAGAAGGATGTGGTTTGGAGTTTTCTAGGTCATGGAAGTTAGTCGAGAGGGGGACGTGAGGGGCCACGATATCAGAGGTGGAATTTCTCGTTTTTTTTGTAGAGAACATAACCTTTAGGTGAGTTCAAGAGGCAGCGGGTAGCGATGCCTCGCTCTTTGGCTTTTTGTGCTGGAAAATCATTTGACTAATTCATTCCGCACAAAATGCCATCGCAAGAGTGCGAAAATACTGCAGCAGAATCAAGCCCAGCAGTAAGATATAAGACGGTTGGACATGTCAAAGGAAAAGCTCAGGTGTAAATAATACAATGTAGGCCCTGGTCCTGGTTTTAAGTGTTTTCTAGTGGAGTGTGTGTGTGTGTGTGTGTGTGTGTGTGTGTGTGTGAGTGTGTGTGAGAGGTCTACCTTTTAGGGTAGACCTTTTTTTGGCTAAACTATTAGCAACATTTTCTCCCCATCTCTGAAACACTTACGATATTGACATATTGAGTTTATTATCAGACTCTCTTTTAGTCTCTCATTTTATAAGACCAGCTTGTTTTTTAGGGGTGGTTGCGTTTTTGCAGGCTTCAGCTTTTATATATAATAGATATTTGGAGTAAGTGATTGGTTTCGATACTGTTCATGTATTGTGTTTTTTATTGTGTAGAAAAGAGGGTACAAAACAAGTGCAGACAAGTACATGAACACATATACGAGCCAAGGAATTGTACAAAGTAAGACGGGGACGACGAACAAAGGGGACATAAGGACACTGAGGAAAATAACATAGAGTTAGACTGAGGAGTATAAAAGTGAGAGGGGGAGTACCGTTCATATATTCATGACAATGTCGAAAATTGTACCATCAATTCGTAGCTCTTTCCCCTGAGCAGTCACGGCCCTCTTTCGAAATCATTTCCACCATCCGTAGAATACAATATATAAAGACAAACATTTGTAAGATAAGGAACACATCGGAACCGACCCAGCCGGTCCCTCATAAATCAGACGGCCATTTATCCATTTCCACTGACAGTGATGTAACAGTTACTCCTCACCAGACGAGAGGAGAGCATCTTAAGGGGCGGCTGATCAATGAGGGTCTTTAGACGAGGCTTTGTGAACAGAATACCGAAAAAGGCCTCTGGGAAAGTCTCACCCGGGGTCGCCCGATCATTCAGAGGCTCGGAGTGTCCGTTAGCTGCAGGCGAGGAGATCTGTCTTTAAACGCAGCTCCTTCAGTCAGGACGAACAGCAACTGGGGAGGACAAAGGGCCACAAGCTTATATAGTTACACAGTCTGAATATTAATTAGAGGGACACGGAAAGCTAACCTCTTCAACTCTGCTCTGTTGTTATTTTCAGATCAATTTTTGCTCTCTTGATCCCCTCTCCTTCACAGAGGTGCCAGCCGGTGTCATCAGCGCCACTCGCCACGGGCGATACCCGACCTTTGCCGCTCAAACTTCGGAATGCCCCCCTTTCCGCCTCAGCGGTCGTAAAAGGTATTTAAAGTCCTAAACCCACGGTGCTCTGGTGTTTGCGCATTGGATTTGGGAACATTACTGACTGATCGACTTAAAATTGGGATTATGCAGGGCTGTGATGAAACGCCCACAGTCAAAGTCAGTGTCTGTGAAAGAAGAGGTGCATGAATGTTAAAAGTTAAAGTGCTCTAAAATAAGCCTGGCATACAATTTATTAAAAAAAAGGTATAGAATGCTGGGTTAGTTTCCACAAAGTCAGTTTCATTGAACTGTAAGTTAGTGCTGTGTGTTATAGTTTATAGTGTCTGACTGTTGTGTTGATGTAGAGAACACTCATATACTATATTGAGGACAAACAGACCCTCATTTTAGACTTTTTATGAACACATTTTTGGACGCTTGCAACGACAGCTTGGCACAAAACAGGGCTAGCCACATTGGTATTGGGCCGTCTTTATCGTCATCGTTAAATGATAGTACAGAGTGAAGTGGGAGCAGCCATTGTTTCAGGAAATGTTCTCACCGCTCCATATTCCCATTTCACGATATCCTCAATGTACTTTAACGTGGAAACACTGTAATCTGCCAAATAATCACCAGATAGGTTGTGCTGAGAAATCCAGTTTAGTCCGTGGCAGACGGTTCTAAACACTCCAGTACCCATGAGGCTCGCCGCCATTGCTATGGAGAAAAAGCCAGTCCAAGGAGCGAATCAGAGAGCTTTTAACTGCAGTTTTCTCAACATGTGCGTAACAGAAATCCAAGCTCGGTGATGGGATATTTCTTGCCGAAACACAGGCTTGCAGCTTCAACTTTTTGTCAAAGAACCAGATATTTCTTCCTGCTGATTGAAGCTGCTCCAACTGTGAGTCCACAGTGTGATTATTACTTATTAATCATGTAGCTCTGTAGTGTGAGATGCTGATTTGAACCCTAAAAATCATTTTACATGCTCACTACTTTAACTCTGAGTAGTCAGGATGAGAGACACTGAAAAGGAAAGTGCTGCTAGTTCCAACCACAGAAGATGAAACCGGTGAGATTAATAACCCCATAGCCGCCATTAGCATAGCATCCTGTTCAAGGTGAATGAGAGAATTACAGCTAAGAAATCTTCTCAAATGATAAGCATGGCACAAACGTATAAATTATCGCTCGAATCTTTGCCATTCGTCGTAATTCCACTGAGAACTTTTTCTGCCTTCAGGGCTTTTGGATCAGATCCATCATGAGAAGTGTGAGAGGAGTGCATGGCAGGGCAGACTTTAGCTTGTATTTAGCTTTGTACTTTAATTATCGTACCAGGCTTTTATTCCACATGTTTTCACTCTGCTCGTTGATGAATATTCATATACGAAAATAGACTTTAGGCCTGAAATGAATCGCTCACCGTTCCACTGATTGATTGGTTGATTGCCACACCAACATCGTCTAAATTGCATCGAAGATAAAGACAGAGACTGCAAATAAAGAATACTTTATATATCCAATTTCTGCAAAGCCATATCTTTGTGCAGTAAATAATATGCAGTGTGTGTGTGTGTATATGCTTTTATTGGGCGCCAAGAACACCTTGAGCCATAAAGATTGAGATCCAGCATATTCCAGCTGTGGAAGAACATCCAATAATCATCTCACAAACTTTTTATTTTTATTTTACTCTCCCGTTCATCCAGCATCCAAAAGCCACACGAATAAATCCGTTTTTTATTTATCAAATACAACCAGTTTCACGAGGAAATAAAGGTGCGTTTTTTTATATGCAGAGCTGTATTTGAGAGAATATTAGACCCTAATCTCTAACGGACTGAAAATCAACCATCTTCTTCTTTGATGACCTGTCTCTGCTGGTTTGTCCGATGTGCTTTGTGACGGGATATGAGAGGCGGCTCGTGAAAGTCTATCAAGCTGTCACGCTGTTGATTGCATGGCAATGGTGTCATCGCACCCCCCTCTGATGGATGAGGCGCCCTACGAAGACCGACTGGAGGAGACAGATGACTGCGATAGTGCGAATGTAACTGTCCCCCAGCGAGGGGGGGGGGCACAGTCTGGCTTTCGCAGGAGCGAGTGGAGAGTCTTTCCAGGCTTCGAGGTAGTTAAAAGGCTTCGCCGTGGGAAAAGGTACTTATCTGTCTGTGCTGATAGGGTGGTAGGGGGGGGGGGGGGGGAGGTGGTTTCCTGGGAGCCAGATTGAGACTACTCCAGAATGCTGCCTAAATCATTCGCTGTGAGCGTAACAACGACATAGATTTTAAATAATCAGACGGCAAAGGGAAGACAATCACAAGTGGTCAGAACTGAAGGTAAAACATGATTATAATCATGCAGAGGGCAATCAAATCAGACCTGGGGGACAGAGTTTCACCCCGAGATTCTTTGATGGACTGTGTGACACAGAATAATTCATCTGTGGACAGACAGCAGCAGGAGGCTCTTATTGTCACTCCCCAGAGGCTTTGCGCTTTATTAAGAGGCGGGGCTCTTAACATCAGACAGGAAGGGTATGTACGCCACTCTCCTTTGTGTCGTAATCCACGGTGGGTGTTCATACTGTACAGATTTTCAAAAAATGGTGACTGGAGACCATTTTCTTTGACTTTTAATTGTGTTGATCCAAGTGCAAATTCCAATAATGTGATAAAAGCACTTACACTGTTGCGGTGTAACGTGTCAGGAATGGCTGTGGAAAAAGCTACATTTCAACAGGAAAAAAGATGAATTATTTATTGCTCTGGCAGATTTTATTACTCGCTTGTAGCCTATTTAACGTTAGCTTCCATAAACGACATCATCAAAATACGTGAATTGAATTAAGCGCGGTTGTTTTATCGCGTTTAGATTAAACTTTTCACCGGTAAGAAAAGAAATTTGATATTTCTTCTTTTAAAAGTTACATAGTCTCGTTTTATCGACTCAAAGCTGATTAAAGTTTAATTGGGTCTTCTTCTTTTGAGACAAAAATGATTACAAGAAACAGACTTTCAAGGTCATATACATAGCTTATGAGTTAAGAAAAGAAATTAGCAGAAAATGAAAAGAGAGGAATAAAAAAACAAGGTGAAAAGTATGTGGACACCCGATGGTTACACCCATGTGTTATTGGTTAAAGGCTTAGCAGTAGGTTGAAATCGTGCAGGCCGGTCAAGTTCTTCCTCACCAAACTCTGAAAACGACATCTTTATGGACCTGGCTTTCGTGCAAGACCGTCGAAAACGCCAGCGTGTGCTGTAGCATTAAGATTGGAACTAAGCCCCAACCATGACAAACAGCCAGCAAAATGAACAAAAAGGGTTCTTTTTCCAACCTACTCTCTTCTGCCTCCACACTGTAGCCTACAGTGTGCCCAACCTTTCTCTGCCAGTTCCAGCAAGGCCAGAGAAAAAGCAGAGCGACGGACTGAACCTCTCCCGCGCTGCAAGGTCGAGCAGATGGCGGCGGGAAACGAACCGGTCAGACGGCCGAATAAGACAAACTGACCACGCTGGCGGCTTCTCTTCGATATTTCAGCCCCCCTGCGTATCAAATGCCACGCTGTTAAAACAAGCAGCCAAATCCCCAACAATGGCTCTGAAACGGGCCACGTTCACATCAAACAAAGTGGACAATGACTCCCTCTTTCATGGGCGGGTGGATGCCATCGTCGGGCAATTTCACTTCATTCCTGAACCCGGCTTTAATTATCGCTTTCGATGAGGCCTGTCACATTGTAGCACATTGCACCATTACACCATGTAGCGGAGCGGTGTCGCAATCCCAGGAGGCCGAGCCAATGAACTCCCATCTGGCCGAGTGGATGTGACTGATGGCCGAACAAGTGTCATTTCCTGCAAATGTGAATCTGCAGAAAAGGAGCTGGGGCTGCCCTCTGTGTGTGTGTGTGTGTGTGTGTGTGTGTACATTTCCAGGAGGAAGTTGTAATTATATGAACAGGAATTGTGACAAATGTTGTTCTCCAAGCACCGACATTATGTTTAATGGTGGTATTCTCGTCGGCCCACGCTAGGCTCGTTTAATCCCACTCTGTTTTTCCAGTCCCTCCACTGTCGAACGTTCCTCTTCCTCCTCCCCGCCACTTATTCTGCCACGCGCAGAGCATTCCTCTCCTCGTTCAAACACTGCCTCCAGAACTCCTGCCCTTTGTTAAAATACTCCCCTCGTCTTTCACTTTCTTTTTCCCCTCATTTGATTTTTTTTTTTCACTCTCGAGTGCGCGGTGCTCCCACCTCTGGAATGCAGAGGCTCTTTTTTTTGTGTGCCAAAAAAACCCCCGGCGGAGGAGACAGTGATGCATTGTCTGTCTCTTTATTGTCGTCACGACTCAAGGGCAGCAACATTGTTTTGAGGATAAATTGCAGCTCTGTCGTTTTGATATCTGTGTTTTTTTTTCTTCCTTTGTTTTGAGGCGATTAAATAAATCCACAATTGAGGACGCCGTCTTTTCTCTTGGAATTTGGGGATTTTACATTCTACTGTTGAATTGCTGCACATGCTGGTTGTGTGAGGGGCTGATTCCTGTACTGTTGCACTGATTAAAGTTAAAGAAATAGTTTGACATTTTGAGAAATATTTTGAGAAATCTTCACTTCGTTGCTGAGACTTAGATCGTCTGTAGGAAATATGAAGTTAGGCTTTATCCAAAAGACAGAAAAAAAGGTTTAATCCATAAACCACAAATTGTTGTTTTTACAGTTTTGGTTATGCTAAGCTAAGCTAACCATCTCCAGCTGGCTCCAGCTGAAAAACTATTTCCATAAGAGATGAGTGTGTACAGTATTTCACACAGAAGTTTTACAAAATATTTCTAACTCAATGTCCACTTACTTACTTCTTTCAACCGTTAATATGTGACTGAAGCTCCACTAGATTTTGCTCAGGTGCCTGTCTGACTATCACATGATCTGTGTGCTCATGAAGGCCATGAGATGTGGATGAAAGCTCTGGGAAAGTAAATTGTACTCCTACTACGTATTGAGGTGTGATCCGTATCTCTCCGCTACATTTTTTATATGCGATGGCTTTGAAATCGCACATTAATATGAAAAAAACAATAATCTGAGCACTGTTTACACAGGTTTGGGTGTTTTCTAGAAGCACTGTTGAACACGGGCAGAATGAATTACACTTGATCACACTTTGTGTGTGAAAGGAGAGCACTTATCTCAAGTCATTACCGGAATTTCTTCCCTTGTTATGAGAAAAACACGATTTTGAGGCTCAAAAGGGATTAACTCGCCACGACAGATAACTCGGCAGCGTAGAATAGCTATTATCATCGTATATCTATACAATTATGGCAGCAAAGCAGCAAACTATCATTACCGAACATGAGCTCGGTTACTAAAGAAGAAGAGATGTTCACAAAGCTGATTTAAAGATGTCACCCCGGGGAAGGAAAATACCCACATTTGTATGAAAATGGAGTTTTGATGTAAACACAAGGTGGGTTTTCCCTTTTTCGAGCCATTTTTCTTCTGGCGGATGACAAAACTTATTCCAGTGAACAGACTGGGTGATATCACAAAGGCTGTGGAACAAAATCATGCTTCTGAAATCTGAATATCATTATTGACAAGAAGCTGAGAAAGTCTTTGCTGCCCTTGAAATTCCTCGAGGTTGTTCAAGGAAATTAAATCTCATTCTGTCGAGTTCACCTGAAAAACCAGACTGAAAATATGTTTGAAAGACTTCTGTGGTCTTTGAATCAGGTGACCCCTCGTCTGAAAAGAAATAGACTGTAATTAATGTAGTCCCACTTTCGAGGGGAAAGTAATGACAGTGCGGCTGGAAAATAGCAATTTGAGTTGAGTCAGTTGATCTAACTTTCTGAGGCTTACAATCTGCAGCATTTGAAGTGTCTGTAAGAAAATGTCAAAAGGAAGAGACATATTTGTGGTATGAAAAAGAAGAAACCATATTATTGCTGCTCTGCTGCTGCCATGCCAGTGGAAATACCACTAATCTGCCTCTCTCTCTCTTTTCCTTTCTCTTTTTTTTCCCATGGAAAGCTGGATTTGGGGAGAAAATAAAAAAAAGCCTTGCCTCTTACCTCCTCCTCCTCCTCCAGCCTTCACATCCGGGTCAGTTGGGTTGGTTGGAGCTGGATGTTGCCTTCAGGTGTCCCTCGTAAACTGGGAAACTTTAAAGTTTTGAAGTTGTAAACACATCTTTTGATGCATTTGAATACATTTGTTACCTTTTTTTAGAAATTGACTGACACAGAAGAACAATGTGTGATGCAGCAGAATGTATAAAATGAAGGATAATGTAAATGTGTATTGATCACTTGATTTGTTTATGTAGTTAAGTGAACAGTTCTGGCTATGCACATACAGAAAGACATTTAAATCAGTAGAGCTGCAAAAACAAATTAGTAAAATGTGCTTTTCTAATGTGATTCAATGTCTGCAGGTGATAGCAGGTTATTGGAAAAGCTTGTTATGTGCATATAGTCATAAAAAGTGACTTAATTTGTTAACAAAGTTGCTTTTATTACGCTGAAATTACTTTAATGATATATTATTGACACACACGGACAGTTGAGACTCCATGTCCCTCCAGGTGAAGGTAAGTTAACATGTCACAAATACTTTTAAAAATATAATATTTAAACTGTAATTGTTGAGTGGCTTCCATGCTTTCTCCAACCAATCAGTCTGCCAGTGTCCGCTCAAGGTATCGCATAAATCCCCCTCAATTATGTTTACTTCTTCGCTCGGTCGCTTTTTGAACAGCGGAGCTGTCAATACCGATCTTTGAGACATCACGTGAAGGTGCCACAAGTTGAGCAGCTCCCAGTTAACGCGAAGGCAGACTGATGATCCAGCTGCTGTGCGTGTGAGTGTGTGCGCGCTGACATGGATACAACTGGCGTTGGGTGTTGAAAACTGGACACAGTGTTGCGGTGACACTGGGGGGACTTCAAAGGAGCGGTCAAAACTTCTTCCACGGCCGCACTCATGTGATTTTGAGCCATGTCCAAGAGCCTGAAGAAGAGGAAGAACCACTGGACTAACAAAGTCCACGAGAGTGTCCTTTGCAGGAATGAGGAGGGGGAGCTGGGGCTCGAGTTGAAGGGCGGCGCGGAGAACGGACAGTTCCCGGTTATCGGCGCGCTTCTCCCGGACGCAGCGGCGTGCCACAGCGGCAAACTCTTCCAGGATGAACTCCTGCTGGAAGTCAACGACACCCCGGTGGCCGGACTCACCACCAGGGACGTGCACGCCGTGGTCAAACACAGCAAAGACCCGGTCCGACTCAAGTGTGTCAAACAAGGTGAGGCTTTTTTCTTTTTTTTCTTTTACGCTTTCACACCAACATTACAACATTTCGTTTTTCGGACATTTTTGAAAACCCTTTGCTTTTTCACACGCTTTTTGTGTTTTGACAGCAGGGCTATTGTCTCCCAAAAAAACTGATAGCCTCCCCAATGCTCGATGCTAAAAACAAACCATGTGGAGAAAATGTACTTTTTGTGTTGTTAAAAGTCTTCTGCACCCCAAACATGTATATTCTCTAAGCAGTCGTTGTTGTAAAGAGGTGTTTTAGGCGTGTTTTGGTTGTGCTGGTCGGCTCTGGTTCCTGTGTGGTGGAGCTTTTTAGGGGGTGTGTTACATTTGGGGCAGTCAGAAAATACACACTCCAGTCCTGCACACAAGTATGTAAGTAATACAGGTATTACACATATATATTACCACACTGATGCTGTACTGTAATACCAAACTAAGTCTGCTTCACATGCACACACAAAAATAAGTTCAGCTCATATTTTACAATCATATATTTTATTGTGTATATTGTATTATTTCTGTATATGGAAACAGTTAGTCGATCCACAGAAAGTTAATCAGTAATCATTTAGAATTTGGTTTATTAGTCGTTTGTGTCATTTCTTTAAAGCAACAGTGATAAATGATCTAGTTTCATCTCCACAAAATGTCGACAGCTGCAGATTTTCTTCATTATCTATGATGGTAAACTGAATATTTTTGGGGTTTGGGACTGTTGATCAGTCAAAACAAGAAGTTTGAATACATGCTTGATTTCTGGAAAGTAGTTATGGACACTTTTCACTATTTTCTGACGCATCGTGACCAAACGACGATGGTAACGGTGATGCTGTATGTGGACGGAAACCTTTGGGGATAGTTTTAGTGTAAAGGTTTGAGTTCTGTCTTGAGGGAGAGAGAATTGCTCTTTATTTTTAACCTTTGAATCACAAATGTACGTACAAAGCAGACATTAAAGAATGCAATATTTATCATCCAATTTGCACTCCATTAAGTGGACTAAATTGAATTTGGAGAGGATATTGGATAATCATTACAGCAAGTCCCTATTTCAGCATTATAGTGGCGTCATAAGAAATGAAAACTACCATAGAGTATGATAAGGTCACGGACACAGCAGAAGTCCCCTCAGGAATATTTCTTTTTTTTTTGAGCAGGAAGTGTAGTGGATTGCTTAAGCAAAGTGATGTGGTTTCACTTTCCGGGCACATGAAGCCAAGGCTGTGCTGTCCATAGTTGTTGGGAGACATTTTTGAATCGCACGCAGCAGCCAGAACCTCCACGTTGACTCTCACCTTTTAAAAAGAACGAAAATAAAAGAGCACAAGTCATGTGAATTCGCCCTAACTAGCACCAACTCCATCCAACGCTTGTCAACTTGTGTCCCCTGGATGTGAAGCTCTTATGTCACGGACACACTGGTGTGGTTGCCGGTGTCTTTGATCCTCGCTGCTAATGACGCTGTCTTGCATTGTGAGTTAAGAGGAGGATCTGTGGGCTCTGATTTTGGGGTGAATCTGTGGGCCTGTAAGAGGCTTTGGATCAAAGTCTTAGCCTGTGTGTGTGTGAGACGGTGTGGATGTGGTTTGTGCGTTCAGCGTCACACCGGGGATTTATTCCAAAAGGCAGCCAAGCCTATATCAAACTAATGTGTTACTTTTCCCCCCATGAAATATTCATATCCTCCAGTGGTTTCTGAAGTGATTGATATCCTCCCGCTGCTCCGCTCGTGTTTGCTCGATTGGTTGTTGACGCCGTCAAGTTGTTTTAAAAAAATGGTTGATATGTACATTAGTAAACATGTTCACAAGTAAATATTACGGGGCGGGGGTACCCTGTGTTCAATAACAGATATTTCAACTCTTATAGTCTGTCTAAGTGTGCTCCTTATTGAGGAGAAAGCCAAAGAGCACAGTGCATTATTATCACAATCATCCAGGCTACATGTCTGCTTTATGCTCGTTTTATGGTTCTTTAAAGTGTGTGCAATAAAAAGTAATTTGTTTATAGATTTCTTTTATTGATTTGCTTGCTTTAGAGCCACAACGTGCTTCTCAACACTTTATTTCACATGCTCTATAACGCTCCACATGACATGGCAGCGAATACTCTCGTTGACCAGGAGATGTAGAAGCACTTAACACTCCGTTTAGCTGCATGAGTGTAGCATAGCAGGGAGCTATCGTGTAGCGGGTGGGTCTGATCCCAGATAAAGTACTGTTAAACTTAACTTTGAGAATAGTTTTGGACTGACAAGATATTCGATGAATATGTTAGTTTAGCGGCGCAAGAAGAAAATGAATTGAAAGATTAATCGGAAAATGTAAATAAGTAGTTTGAGTCCTAAGTACTGGGGCTGTTTGTCTGTTAGTGTTTCCCAGCATTGGCCACTTCCACATTTGAGTGATGAGACTGACTGATCCGTCTCCTAAAATCCCAGCAGCTGCACACAAAGAGGTTCAAGGTTACAGGATCATTTATTGTCATTCTGCAACACAGGATTGCACGAAATCTAGTTTTAGCCTCGTCCATTTATGCTTCACAAGAAAAACATGACAATAAAAACACAGCAGTGCATTTCTTTACTGTATTTGGAGGAAAGAACTTTGACTTTGTCTGAGCACCGAGCATCATTGCTGTAAACACAGAGTCCATCGCTCTGTCCTTCTGTCCGCCCGTCAAGTGCAGCTTGATCCGGGATGCCGACATGGAGTCAGGTCTCTGCAAAGATGTGGGCTCAACAGTCACCGTGAGCAGGTTGCTGGCTTTGCCTGAAGTCTTATTTCAGCCATGTTATTCTTGCTGCACCCTGACATCAGACAGCCAGGAGCAGGCTGGGTAGTTGAGTAGCCTCAGGTCCCAGCTGGGTTAGCTTAGCTTCCGTCTCGGGCTCTCTTCCGGGGGGCAATCCGACTGGGTGGTCGGGAGTTGCCGTGGGCGTTGATCGTCTGAAGGTCCACCGCATTTCACCCAATCCTAATGCTCCCTTTTCCAATGTTGACGAGTGCAGTCTGTCACGTGCCGGTTGTGCTCCAGTAATACAGATAAAAAGACAACAAATTAAGATATAAATGGAGCAGAATCCATGGCAGGTACCGGCCACAGCATCTACATGCTCTGCTGTCAGGTATCGGCTTGTTAAAGAGATAACCTTCATTATAAATGTTAAAGTTTACAGAGTAGTTCACCAGGTCAAACGGATCCAACAAACAAAAGTGTCATCAAACATTTTCAAATTGACAGTTCCACTTCTTCTCCTACAAAAGCTAATGCCAGTGCCCATAACTCAACACTGTCACATTCTTAATAACAGCTGTGTGCAATATTGGGAAGCATTTACTGTCAACAGAAGCTACAGAAAGTGTTTTGAATAAATAAACATCACTTCTTTTACTCGTACCAGCAGATCTTTTTCTCCATTGTGCTCGTGCTCCCACTCAGCTTCACAGCTATGGTGGACAAATCACTGAGATTTAGATAAATACAGGTTGTTGGTGTAACTGCTAGAGCGTACGAGTGTAAACAGAAAAATGTTATCCTCCAGTATTGGGTGTGCTTTAAAAAATCGTTCTGCATTTCTAAGCACAAATATATAATTAAAGGATGAAATAACACCCAGCAATAATGACAGCACAGCGCTCTTTTAAATTCTGACCACATTTTGTCACACAGCAAAAGTGCTCTTGAGTTCAGGTGAAGGTTTCGGTCAAACTCACAGTGAACAGCTGCTCGCTATGTCCTTTTACAAAACATATCTTTGATTCACAGGAGGCACTTTCAAATCGACAAACTGCCAGCAATGAAAGCCGAAACCGTCTCAGATATTTGGTTACGACGGACGAGTCCCAATAAAAGCATCACTGATCAGTTTAAATGCACGCTCCCTCTCCAGAGGACTTTCAATAATACATCAAGTCCGCTGCTGCACCAATGTCCCGACTGTAAAAGTGCTGTCCCTTCCCTCTTGAGGTGCCTTGTCTGAATTGCCAACTTTCATTACGATCTTCTCTGTAATTAAAAAAAAAAAAAAAAAAAAAAAAAGGGCCCGCTCGTCATGATTCACTTCCTCTCTGTTACAGTGATCATGAATCATGTTTATGCATTTAATCACTTACTACGTACTTTAATATGACTTTCATTTTTCACAGCGTCTGAAATCCTGAGGCTCTATCCCATTTTACACACACACACACACACACACACACTATTAGGTGTTTCATTAGTCTGTGAGGATTCGATTAGATTGCCAACAGCAATCAGGCCTGCCCTGTAAGACGTAATTAGGATCTCCTCAAAACACTGATGAGTATATCAGAGAACATAAGGCACAATTACATTCCCAGAGGCCCAGTGAATTCTCATTAGAGCAATGCATTATGGGTAATGTAAGGATGGGACTGATGGCTAATGTAACCCCTGTAGATTTAAAGCCAGTAACGGTCAATGTCGGAATTTTGAACCCTCTTAAAGCACTGATATACTTGTTTTAAACTTCAAATTTGTGTGCGCATGATGAGCATTTTTGTTGGGATGCACATATTTTACTCGGTGGATTGGTGCCATTATTGGATCAGGTATCGGCCAGACCATTGGGATGAAAGGAACTCTGGGTATTTGGCATTTGCAGATACGCTGAGCTAAGTATCCTGCCATACTTGATAGCATTGGTTGTGCTAAGCGTTAGCAAGATGAAGCCGGTGAACGGTGCGGGTACTATGTCGGGCAGTGAAGTCAGCACCAGACTCTGAACAGACTACAACGATGTCGGAGAGCTTTGGACAAGCTAATAAAGCTTGTTGCCTCTGCTGCTCTTTCAAAGACTGACACTCTGTGAAATGCAACAGAGGGTCAACCGGTCAACATTGGAGTCTGCATACTCGCGTCAGGCCAAGGTATCAAAAGCTTTTATTGTGAAGCAGGTTCAGCAGGAAGTTATCGTTTTAAATGAACCGTATCGTCACACAGCAAACGCATGGCTCTAGAAGAGAGAGCACTCTGAAAATGAACAAATTACCTTTCAACTGAAACGCACAGCGATCAACTTGGATCTCCATTAAGATCTTGAGTTCCATCACAATTAAGCTGCACTATAGTAACCCCGTCGAGTGCTCCCATTATGTTTACGCTGGACAAAATAAGCGATGATTCAGTCCATATCTGCTGCTTACTGGAGATTTTTTAATCCTCCAGGTACACACAAAGCATGCGGGCGAATAAGCCAACAATGCCACAAGTGTTCCAAATCCATTCCCTCTCCACTCAGTCTTACCTTAGATAATCTGCATGAAGAGTAAACATTGAAACTGTAATTCATAAATAATGCTGCCAACGCATCAAGATAAATCAGCTTTATATCACTCCCTGCTCCTTTCCCTCCCTCTCACACACACTGAAATGCCCCAGTTCAGCTTCCTATTTCAGCTCCACTGAAGGATTAATGCAGCCGGCTATGGAGGCTGTCACTGCATGTTTCACTGCCACCACGGTGAGAAGCTCTTACAGCGGCTGCACTCTGGCTGCGAACTGTACGCTGATCGGGCCTCGCCGAGTGGTGTTGGGTACAGGTGAGGGCAGACAGTTCCAGGTCAGCCGAAGGCAGTCGGCGTACTCGCCGGGTACCCACTTAGCATTAGCCGCTGTTGGGGGAAAGTCATTACAGCAGCCTGAGCACAGAGATGGCAGCACCTATTTAGCTCTAAAAGGTTGTATAAGAGCGGGGCGCTAGGGATGGCCCTGACGGTTGGTCTGTTGGTCATCCACTTTGTTCCCGAGTTAAAATATCTTAACCAGTATTACACTGATTGCCTAGTTAGAGTTAGAATTAATTGGCTTCAAGTCTACAACAGTAAGGTTACAGCAATCCCCAAAAAGTAACTAATTTTACAGTAGTATAAGTACAGTACATGTTTACCCTTTTATATTAAAAGCTGACCAATGTCAGGTCTGTGTTGTAAGGCAGAATTGGATATCACACGTGTTCTTATTCAGATTACAGACATGGGGATTGTCTTCTCTTGTTATTAAATATGTATTCATCCATAGAAATCTTGACATGCACGTCCTTGTTTCTATCCCTGTGCTGTCCACACCTAATTACCTCATCGATGTCTCCGGCCCTCTTGGGACATCCTATACGAAAACTGCTCATGCGGTTGTTGAGTCACAGTCTTGTGAGCTGCGAGCCGAATGGAAGCCCTGTGTTAGAGCAAATATGTAGGATGAGGTCATTTAAACACCGTCAGCTGAAGCTGAGGTCAGCCTTCTTTTACCCAAAGATAAAATTGTTCTCCAGACAGAAATCCTCACCATAAAAATCCACACAACAAATCCACAAAACAGCGCCGCGCTAGCTATCCAGCACAGCTCGAGGGAAAACCAGTATGTTATGATACCATCAAGTCAATGGCGCGTGTCCAAGTAGTGGCATGACTGATGTGAGTGTTGATGAGCCTGGACTGGTCACTGGCCTTTTGAGAGATGGTACGGGGCAATCCTCGAGAAGTTTGTGTCGAGTCAGACGCACATTGTTGCGCGGGGCGTCCGGTAATGTCAGACTCATCTGTCTTCTTGTCAGGGTCCCATTGAGAGTGTTGAGTTGCACCAGCAAGTGTAACACAGACAGTGCGACAGACTCACTGTGTGTGTGTGTGTGTGTGTGTGTTAGCATGTCTCTGGGGCCTGAGCACCACTTACCACATGCTGTCCAATCATGCCTGACAGAGGTTTGGTGGAGAGAGCCTGTTGTCGTTGCCTCCATTACACAGTTTGACTGCAAGGCTCACCTCCAGGGACAGGTGATGAACACACACACACACACACACACACACACACACACACACACACACACATAACTGTCTCTCCCTCCTTGTCAACATCAGCCATCTGTTGTTGTGGCACGTGGAAGTATTCCAAGGACTGTGACCAGGAAGTTCTGCAAACTTTTGTTGGTGGACACTGTACGTGTGTGGAAGTAGAAGCCAAACTTCGCTAGTGTTTCAGTCAGTGTATTTGTGCCTCTGTGGATCAACATTAACTGAGTGTATCAGTGGATCAGTTGAATCCGTCTCTTTATTGAAAAAGAAAGTGTTATTTTTCTCTTTGAACGGTTTAAAAACTGTGGATGAAATCTTCCTGACCTTCTCCGTTATCTTGGCTCGATAAGTGAACAGTGTCTGAGAATAGAGAGCAACCCTTTACCTTTTTCATCACAATGAATTATAGATGAATGGCAGGCGGTGTGTACAAATAGTGTTAGTTTTTCTGTCGGTTTCTGTTGTCTTCTTCCAATCCTCGCATCTGTGTCCTTCATGCATCTGCTCAGGTTTATGTAAGTTAGCTTCTTTGGTCCTTTGATAGCTTTCATGAACGGACATACGACAGCATGTCATATACAAGGACATGTGTAAGCGTCTATGCTTTCTAAGTGCACTCACTTTATATTTTCATAGATTTAGCCTCTTTAAAAATAAAAAAAATAAAACAGGACTGAGGGGCCTACAGATGATTCGACTTCCAGAGGACAGCCCTAATTATCAGTCAACTGGCTAATTCTTTAAGCACTGGGCCGATCTTGTGATTATAAACAGGTGTGATATTTTGTTATTCATGTGAACATCCCTCCAGATGGCTCCACCATATTCCACTCAGTTACTTTGAACTCGTGATTCTGGCGTTGTTGATGCGCTAAGTGAAGTGAGGATTAAACTGCTCATTCATGTTTACAAGGACGCCGAGTACCCCGCACACCGAACATGCCCACGCTGCGTCTGAACACCACTAATATTCACACGCTGGCGCCGGTTTCACTGTAAGCAGGAGGGTGTGTGTTTACCTGTGCAGATGCGAATGGAGGAGAGCGAGCTCGCATGGCTTTGTGATTGATGGATGATTTTAGCAATGCAACAATTAAGAGAGGAAAAAAATCAGTTTTTGTGGTGTGAGGCTGTGAATTATAACGATAAATCCAGTGTAGGACTCATCTGTTTAGCTTGTCTTGTCACTGACATCGACACCTAAGCTGTCACTGTGTATGCATAGTATTTTGAGGTGAGTGATTTATCTGCAGCGTACAGTATATAAACACAGTTTTACATCGAGTGACACCAGGGATGTGTCATTTTCTCTTACAGGAATCTCGCCAAACGTCAAGTCTCATTGACACCTCCTTTGTCCCGAAGACGTTGCCTCCCGTCGTTGCCCACAAATCAGTGTTGACATCTTGAGTCAAGTTTTATTTTTCCTGCACGTGGAGCAGTCTTCTTTGGAGCCTCCTTCGGGGCCTCCTCTTCACCAAAAAAAAAAAAAACCCAATCAAAGCCACAAAGAGGCTAACTGCTGAGCCAGCAGCCCTGTAGGCAGATGATGAAGCCCGAGTAAACATCGGGGTCGAGAAGCTGTGATGAATCATTAAGTGGTTATGGATTGCTGTTGTGAAACCTGCAAAATTTGATAGCTGCACCTCCCCTGGATACCCTGTGATTTTGTAGAGGGAGATATTGTAAGATTTCATGTTGGGAAAAGTTAATATTCCTACACCCTCCAACTGCCAGTGGTACGAATATAAATGAAATCTAAATGGGCTATTTTGGAGGAAAGGCATTGGAGAGGGTGAAATTGGCTGACCTGCTAACAGAGAGAAGGGAATATTAAGCGAACTCCTCGGCCCACACACTAGTTGTTGCTGATTCGCCGAAAAAGGGAACAATCAATACGGAGCGATTAAAGCCTCTCTGAGAGCGCTGTGGTTGGTCTGTCTTCCTCTGCTCGTCTCTTGGCAAGGATCAAACAGTTTTGTCTTTTTATTCGACGTGTGTGTGTGTGTGTGTGTGTGTGTGTGTGTGTGTGTGTGTGTGTGTGTGTGTGTGTGTGTGTGTGTGTGTGTGTGTGTGTGGATTAGGTTTGGACCAAGATGGATTGTTTTCTTCTTTTTTTTTAAGGCTAATTGGTTCTACAAATGGTAGACAATGACCTACAAAAGATTGACAAAACATACTGCTGAAATGGACACCACATCGTAGTTCGTAAGTCAGACTTTTGTTCCAATTTGGAATCACAGCGGCATTGGGAATTGACCTTTTGGTAAGCGAGCTGCTGCAATTAACATTAACTACATGAGTTGGATGAAAACTCTTTTTTTTAATGTTGCCAGCCGATTGCTATGGAAATGAGACACCCGCAAAAAAAGGGCCCAAAATATGCATTTAACAGCTACACATGATATCCTGATGTGGACACAGTCTGCATCTTCACCAGCTGTTCATTAGAGTGCTATGGAGAGCAGCATTGTCCTTGTGTTGCTGTATCCTTTCGTGTTATGTGTACAGTTGTATTAGAACAAAATGTAAAATGTTATTCATGTTGTATGGAGACGCGGATGTGTCCTCAATGGGGATTTTGCTAAAGTAGTAATTCACTTGGCTCATGATATGCTAACTCTTGGCCAGTAAGCTACGATGGAACTTATCCAGCCGTGGTAACGTTAACGCTAGCCAAGAGGTGGTTATCTTAGCTTAGCATAAGAACCTGAAACAGGGAGAAACTGCTAGCCTAGCTCAGTAATTAGCTTTGCCTCCCCCTGTTTCCAGTCTTCATGCTAAGCTAGGCTAACTGCGTTGTAGCGATAACTATATTCAGTGCACAGACCGGACAGTGGCATCAATCTTCTCATCTAACTCTCGCCAAGGAGATGAATAAGCGCATTTCCCACCATGTTGAACCTTTCCTTTAAACGGTGCAGTAAAACAAACTTCAGCTACAGAATCTGACCTGTTGGGGTCAAGCGCTTGTATAAAAACAATGTATTATTGGTCGATCGTGCGATAAATACATAAACCGGAGCCGGCAGACGTGGATGCCGTACAGTACATACGGCATACAGAAAGCACTACTGCACAACAAACACACCATTAGCCTGATTTATTGATCCGACTGCAGTGTTACAAGCAACGACTGCAGTCCAGAAGTGGCAGAGCAGCAGTTTGTGACAAGATAAAGAGTCTGCAATAAGACATCGATTTACCGCCGGGCGCTATAGATCCACAAGAAACCATGAGACGCATTATTAGCACGACTATTCAATAAAACCTGCCACCGTCTCTGTGTTGTAACAGTCTATACGCTAATCACATCTCACTCTGTCTCATTCAGGAGTCCTGGAGGCCGCTATTACCTGTGGATAGTTTTGACTTTTTTGGGGGATTCCTGTCAAGTCCCACGCTAGCCGTTAGCTTCATTTAACAAACCACCCTCCACCCTGTTAGTTTTGCCTACAGCGAGGTCACCTCCAGCTGCTTTTAAGCCAGCTCACATCATCACTCCTGGGAGTTTATTTTTTTACATATGCAGCACCGTCTCACACCCCCCCCATCTTCCCATTCACACGCCCATTTCATCCCGTCCTCCGTTGGGAGCTGAGAGTGGCACGTTTAAATAGGTTTGGGAGATGAAGAGACTTTGACTGCGCTGCTCGGCCTGTCTGTCCTTGCGCCCGCAGATATTATTCATGCTTTCCTAACCGCCCGCCAGAGAGCGACTTCTGAAACACGATGAGACACCCGATGAGACACCTGAAGCTCAATGCATTCACTCTATTCTGGTTTTAATCTGATTGACAACCACAGCAGTGCTGTTTTCTGTGCGGTGTCTCGGTCCATCAGATGAAGGACACATCTTTGGATCAGCTTCCTTCTCCACATTTGAGTTTTTTTTTCAAACCTGTTCTTTGTGTCAGATGTACATGATTTCAAGTTCCATTAGATTTCGCTTCACCAAATTCGGTCATTGTTTTATTCAAATGAGAAGTTTCTTCTAAAATGAAAAGCTCTTACAGTAATGAGATTTTCTGTTTTGAAAGACGAGGCATACGTTTAAGCGATGAAAACAATAAAAACCTCCATTGTTTAAAATGTATATGTAATGTTTCCCTGCGCCACAAAAAGTTGGAAGGAGATTAAGTTGTCACTTTTCTTGCTTCTGTCATTAAAAAAAACAAATGATTTAGTGCAGCGCGGTATGCTGAAGTACAACTTCTGATCACATCACAAGAGAAAAAAATTAAAAGCAGTTTGCTTTAATCTGATGGAACTTTCAACTGATTCTCAAAGGAATAAGAAATGTAAATATAGTATATTATGCATCTAAGAGAAAAGCGACTACAGTTTGACTCCATATGCTTCTTAAAATGTATCCTTTAAACAGACAGCAGTGTCGTGAATTTCAAACGGAACATTTGAATAGTGTCTTTTGATATGTGACCTTTATAGATATTTCCCATGCTCCGTGACATTTCTAAGCTGTGATCTTGACTGTCTTCACATAGTTCATCGGAAGTATTTGAATATGAATGTTAGTATACTTGAGAATGAGATGGACAACGATCTGCTACTTTCAGTTTTTAACGCAAAGGAAGAGAGTGCTTTGAAACTTGGCACAGACTCAGATGGTCTTTTCTTTTTTTGGCAAAGCAGTTGGACTCCTAATCTTTCAAATGTGTCACGCAGTCAGACCCTCCAGTCTAAATCTCAATCTTTACCCACTCGCTCTGCGCTCTCTGCGTCGCGACTGAAACGACACATTTACGACTTCGAGTGTTGCGGGTCGCTGCTGCATCAAGGATGACAACGTGAAGGATTAATGTGGTGCGATTGCCGCGGTATCAAGCCGACGAAAGGAGGAAGAAAAAGATCTATTGTCACTGACTCACCTTCTGATTGTAATGACAGCATCCACGCTCAAGAGGCTGCAGCGTGGAAACAAGGTTAATGTGTGATCGCTGCACTTAATCATCCCTGTGTATTTAGACTGGTTTTATTGTCATGGCACAGGCTGGCGTTAAATCGACTGACAGCTTTCAAGAGACCAACCAAACCACTTAGATCGTGCTGCATTCGAGTGCAGGCGTGGCTGTTTGGATATCTCGGACTTCTAAATCACTCCGAGAGAATCGCACCCAAATCTAATACTGAAACCATTTGATGAATTATTAGACCTTTTAGAGACCGTTAATCAACAGACTTTTTCCATATTCTATATAAAATATCGTTGTCTGCTGTCACTCAAATGAAGACATTCACTGTTCTTCTAAATGTAACATCATGTAGTATTGAATACTAAAGGTGGACTAAAGCCTGTACTACAGTGATTGATGAAGTGAACAATGGCACATGTGAAACCAGTCGTTTGCCCTTCAGTTGGACTTTTCTTTTCTTTTTTTGAAGCTCAAAGTGCAAAGTTTGCGGAGGTTAAAATCAGTCTTTTGTGTTGGATGTCCTGCTTGTTTGTCCTGCTGCCAGAGTGACACGCAGAAGCATCTTTGGGCAGTCGGCCACACTGCTCTGTGGCCGCGCTCTCTTCTAAATAACCCATGGCTCTTGGATGTTATTTCTCTCCCCTGTGCTTGGGTTTCTTTAAACATTGATTTTTATGTTTCTGGAGCTCCGCGCACGGTAAAAATACAGTATATTGTCCAAAATATGCCCTCTTCGACTTCATCCTCCCAGCGCAGTTGAGTCAGACGTTCCGAGCTCGCCGTTTGTAGTAGAAAGCCAAAACTCAGAAGCGACTGTTGATTGAAAACTCATCCCGCTCCGGGCTACTGCCAGAGCAGCGCTCAGTCCTGAAATCCGTTGAGTTTGGAAAAACTCGTATCTTATACATTTAGTGATGAAGAGCGCTGCGGATGTGGAACACGCACACACACACACACACACACACACACACACACACACACACAAGTTTCTCAACGCCCTCGGGTAGCAGAGCCCTGCTGTGCTGCTTCTGAATCACAGGGAGGTACGAGAGGCGGCCGTCTGGCATCACACCGTCCTCCTCTCTCCCATGAGTCTGTGCAGGTTTGCTATCACCCACCACAAGGTATGCAGTAATTAGACCGAGGTCAAGGGAGTGTGTGACCCCTCTCCCCGCTGCACCATCCTTTAAGAAGTGGGACGGCAGGTCAAGTGTTGCCCGACTTCCTCCAACAATTAACGAAGGAAACGCCCTGGTTTCACCCTCCCTTCACTCCCACTGTTTGCACTCTGCCTTCATTAATAACCCTTTCTCAAACTCCCCCGTCCTCTCATTCTGCTCTCCCTTCTGATACTTTCCTTTCAGTCTGAAGGCAGCTCAGGGGGAAAAAAACTGACTTAAATGAAATGAGGAGAATGGAAAGAAAATTGAATGCACAATTATCCTCCTTCTGTTCTCCCCTCGCTGTCCGACTTTACTCCTCAGGCATAAATATGGGATTTGTGCCTTTTTCAATCTTTGTTTTTTTTAGTGAAACTACATGGAAGGGTCACTGTTTACAACTCTCCTGTTGGTCACCGGGAATTAATCGAACCCGACACTCACTGCGCTCGTGCACGTGGTTGAAAATGACTTTGTGCGACGACCACAGGAGTAACTGCAGCTCATGCTCTGAATGAGAAGCGTCTTGCATTGTCTCCTCTTTATTTGACGAGCCTTTTGTTCACAATCTCAGTGCGCTCAATTCATTTTATATTCTTGGGTCACTTGGGTCAAACCGTGTTTTTTTTACTTCCTCAACGGTGCACGTCGCTCTTTGCATACTAGCTCAATACTTGCCGTGCTTTATTTGATAAATGTTAAATCTCTAGGTGATATGAGCTTCTTATGGCCTCGATACATCTTGACTGTAAAGATAATAAATCTAAAACATACAAGACAATAACCGAATACAGAATGGTATTGTGGAGCCGAGTGGTCTCTTGATAGACTTTGCTAAACTCACACGGCAACCTAACCGTGTTTGCTTTTCTCAAAAAGTGAACTCTGACTGCTGTGGTGGAGTCTAACGCTGGTTTCTCTGAGCTCGTTAAAATGTCCAGTAGCCTCTGGCTCCGGTCCAGCGGCCCAGAATGCCTCTGTGGATTGAAGGAGCGGCTATGACATGAGCCCCCCCTGGTTCCTGTGGCAGACTGTATGGGTTTAGCTTGGCCGTACTTCTAGCCATCGTGACGAGTGATGGCTCTCTATTATTCCAACTTGAAAGCACACATTGTTATTGTGATGAGTCGAGGCAAACGAGGGCCGCGTCGCTGAGCTTCCCGTCTGGCGCTCCTGCTCGCTTCTCCACATCTACTCCCTCCGTGGCTCTCCCACCTTCTCTGGTGTCGCTTCTCGCCTCTCTTCCTGTGCCAGTGGGTGTAGCGGGTGTTATCATCCGGTACCCGGCAACAGCCAGACCTCATGCAGAGGAGTTGCATGGTGTTTTTTAAAGCCTTGGCGCCGAGTTGGTCCCTAATGGGAGTGCGGTGCCAGCCGCGGCTTTACCGCCGCTGAAAAGATGCTCGGCTAAATAAGAGCAGAGCCGGCAGAGTAGTTTTCACATCTGCATGAGGAAGAATGGGTTCATTGGCACCTCGTGGATGGGATGGATGGACAGGAAACCCACTGTGATTTGGTCACACTGTACCACTTGCTCCACCTACACAATGTAGACGACCATTAGACCGCTTTTGAAAATGCCAAATCGCTATATGAGACAATTTCCTCCTTAGCTCAGTTGGCCGCTCTACATTTTGTGTCCAGCCCCAGTTAAATACGAGTAAAAAGTGAACCCTGTAGCTATTTCTGTGCCAGTGTGGCAGTATATGAAACATTTATATCGTTCGTGTAATTAAAACCGGTTTGCCGGAGGAATCGGTGTAAAAAGTGTGTGAAAGATAGTCCGAGCGAACACATGGATGTCATGATTTTTTGGGGATTACTGACTTGACTGGCCATTGTCTTCTTATAATGGATGGATGAATTGTGCTCACAAAGCTTGCTGACGCCTATTGTCAAAAAATAAGTGTTTTTTTTGCTCGTTGGATTGATTTTTAAAAAGCCGAAACAACAACAACAAAGGGTCGAGGAAGGCATCGAGCTTCGGATCGCAATCCCCCGTTCCTGCTTATCTGCTCGGTTCGTCCTGCAGTTTGTAGCAGCGAGGCTACAACTCTGGTTGATTGCCAGAAATGTAATTGGATCTCAGGGTTGAATTAGGACCCGTTGTTCGCTGTGAAGTGGCCCGAGGCCTGCAGCCAGAGGAGAGCATTAAATAGAGCCACTCAGTGGCGCATTACTGAGCTCACATCCACACACCACAACTCCAGCCGACGGCTGTCGCAATTGAGTATAATTCTCTGCTGCAGTTGCTCGCAGCTCCGCACCACTTTACGATTAAACAGCTCCCTATTCAGCCTGGACACAATATTGCAGTGGAGGCCTTTGATGCGGTTCCAGGTCATTTACAGCCATTACGTTTTGGCGCCGGATGAGTCGGCATCATTAATGACAGTGTCTCTTTCAAAGACACAAAATAAATGTTCACAGACAGTAACATATGAGGTGTGGCCAACAATGCGGCGTTGCTTGGCCTTCCACGACTTCCTCTGGATTGTCGGAACCAATTTGGCCTTCTCTGTTGCGTCTCCCTGTATTTACCTGACCGGTGCACACTGGATGTGCCTTCTCCGGTTAACTCGCACGATGGCCGTCCGTGCAGAAAAGGCATTGAGACATTTCTAAACGCTCTGCACCGAATGCCTTTTCACCAGCGCCGGAGGAGGATGAGTCTCGGCCTCTTGTCGTCGCACATTACAGCTGTCTCTTTCGGCACCGTGCACCGTTCCAGCTGCACGCTGGTTTGTGAGGGAGCTGTGGTGTGTTCACCGCATGTGTGCGGGTCCGCATGCACAAAGAGCAAGAGGATTTTTGCGCCTACCTTTGGGATTTTGCATTCAAGGAAATAGAAAAGGAACATAGTCCCCAAAATAATGTGCACACTGTGTGTCTGCGTGTGTGTGTGTGTCTAACACTGCATGCTTTGCCTGAGCAAGTGACACCGTCACAGTCGGTCTTTTCACTTTTCAACAGGTTATTAGTATGCCAAGGTTGGCGTGTGTGTGTGTGTTACTTAGTACTAACTCTCATTCTCCGGCTCCCGACACCCAAATCCTATCATCTTACAACTGTGGTGCGCTTATCAACATGCCAACAGTGTAAGTTAATCGTGTGCAAATAAACACAAACACTCTTTCTCTCTCCGTCGCTCTCATCCGCAGCCTCCCCTCAATTCATTCGAGCGAACCCGCTTCCTTGCAGGGATGTGTGTAGAGCAGCGGGGGGAGAGTACAGACTTGGCACATGGACTCCACAGCTCTGGCCCGCGGTACTAATGAGGTCAAACAGATATACACAGTTCCCTAAACATCTCTGTCCGAGACATTCCGGCGCAGCCACTGTGCAGCCTGGAGGCATTTCTACTCGTTGTGGAAAGCCGTTTCCACCGAATAATCACGGCAGCTCGGCCCGAGGCGTGTTGAGATTTCCAGTCTTGAGGTTTGTGAGGGAAGACGAGATTTTAGTGTCGTCCCGTGAGTTTTCGGAGCTTCACACTGCTGCACCCACAGGCCGGGGAAAACAGCTGCTTTACGCTCATAAAACTCTTCATTCAAGAACTGTAGTAAAGTGTTTACAGCAGCTGATGTTGACCGCCGAACGCATTCATTCATGGTCTTTGGGCTGGGCTTCAACACTGAACTTGCCAGACATTTGTGGAGTTTTACTAAAAATATCAGACTTAATACAACACAGACGCTGTAATCTAGTAAACGTGTTATTTATTCAGACTAGTTACATTTCTTTGAATTCTGTTTCACTGCTTAATGAGATGATTAACCAGAGAATTTAGATCTAATTCCAAAGAGAAACGCTCTCTACCGGCTGCAGATGGAGCAGATCCCAACTGTCCTTGGAAGAAAGTACGAAGAGAAAGAAGCATGTCATATGAAACCCACGCTGACGGGGAGAATATGCTCTCAACCGAATTTGGTCACATGGAACAAGTGGTTGTATAAGGAGTTGGTTAGCCTCCTTAAATTTTTTAGATCTGCACACCTGCGACAGCTGTGGCGAGAGGCATTATGTTTTCGTGTTGTCCATCTGTCCGATTATCTCACGCCTTTAAGGCATTTCTTCAAATTTGTCAAAACGTCTACTTTGAATGAACTGATTCGAATTTGGTTGTCGAAGTTCTCTGTGACCTCACAAACTGACCTTAACAATTCATAAATTGTGCCAACTACACACAAACGTCTAATAGGATAAAATGATGAAGTGATGGCATTTTGAACAGACATGGGTGTAAACTGCAGCTTGACTGGTTGGAGGAGGCATTCGACCATGAGGCGGTAATCCTGGTTTGTGAATGTGATCTGGCGACCTCGCACGTCTCAAAGCTTCAGGTCGTCCTCCCCTTATTTGTCCACTGTTGTCCTCATCGTTGTCCTCACTTCTCACCACAAACCTTCCACAACAGGAGAAACTGTGACGCGACCCTGGTGAAGTTCATTAGTTTGTGAGGAGGTGGTTAGCTTTGCTCTGTTTGGGGAACTGCTGCTTTGACACCTTAGCCGGAGCTTTAAATCAAGTTTACAGAGTCAGTCGGGGGGGGGGCTTGTCCCCTCCTCCCTCCTCTCACGAGTCAAAGGGAGTCACAGCCACTAGAATGTGAAGAATGCAGCTGAAGCAAAAACAAAAGGAAAGTAAGTGCTTATGACAGATGTGCAACCTCATCTAAGCTTTAGCGAGAAGCGCTCAGGCAGTATATTGTTTCCCTCCTCTTCCCAAAGATTAGGGCTGAGAAGAATTAACAAGACGGCAGCCGTGCCACAAGTGCCCGCGGCTCTGATATCTCGAGGTTAAACGCCAGTCGCTCCGTAGCATCTTTGAACAGAAAGAAGCAAAAGTCTTGTTTCTGCTTTCTAATGCAGCTCTCGTCTTCTTTTTGCCGCCTCGTGTCTGAAGTCTTCCAGTAATGAATCTCTGAAATCAGGTCTGTGAGCCAGGATGTAATGAGTCATTTTTAAACAGATTGTTGAGATTTAATGAGGCATAACAGATTGCACATCGAATGAGAGTTTCCTTCTTTTTTTCTTTTAATTGTCGTGTCTTCCATATTAATAACGTGACCCAGAACATTACAGTATCACTTGCCTCTGTGAGGGCTGATGCTTCAATAGCATCCAAGTGTCTGATTATTTACCTCCAGACAAACTGTCCGGAGTTTGGGGTAAAGTTTCTGCTGACAACCAGTTTCAGCTCTGATTGGGAAAGAGGGCAGTTTTTTGTTCAATACATTTCAAATGGCATTGTTCTATCAGCGGGGACTGTAAGAAATGTGCATGAAGTTAATCTTTTTCCTGAATTTCAGGTCATTTAGTGTCATCTTTCTGTTTGTTGTGTCTTTGTAGCAGCATAGCACCTCACAGAGCTCAGGGCTTTGTCTGTTTTTATTTCTCACACTCTTTTTACTACTCAAAACCTGGCGCCTACATTACCCACAATGCAGCTTGACTGCAACAATTCATATGTCGCTTTGTGTGTGTTATGTTATGCGAGCAGTAGTACTCCCCGAGTCCTCGAAACAGACTTTCATGTGTAAAATAATCTTTCACCTTTAATTGATTGATGAATGAGCAGCGTGTCCTGAACAGATTTTCATCTCATGATGAAATATGTCCCACGCTGAGCTGAACCTGTAATGTAGGCATACAATTATGAAAATTATTATTTTTTTATTATGATATGGTCGGTTAACTCAATCACAAGTTAAATCAAGGGTTGGTGAGGTTTTCAAAAACATTTATTTATTTATTTTACATTATGTTCAAATTCTCATTACATCCCGACAGCAATAAATAAATCAAGTGATCTGGAAAAAAGGAAAAAAGTCTGGCTTCTGTGGCCTACCCGTGCACCTACCCGTCTACCTACCCGTCTCCCTACCCGTCTACCTACCCGTGCACCTACCCGTGCACCTACCCGTCTCCCTAACCATGTACCTACCCGTCTCCCTACCCGTCTACCTGCCCGTGCACCTGCCCGTGTACCTACCCGTCTACCTGCCCGTGCACCTACCCGTCTACCTACCTGTATGTGTAGCACCTTGGATATCAGCGTATTCTACACATAACTATGAAAGTACCACTGGTGGATTGTTTGTCCATTGCTATCACTGTGATTCTAGAAGGCAGTGTTTCTGCTATCAGCTACATCCATTCAGTCCTGACTCAGGTCTTAGTTTTCCACAGCAATCCCTGCTCATTGTTCATAAGTCCTCTCAAACTAAGAGGAAGACAGATGGGCGTTTATCTGGCGTGGTGACTAAAGTTATTCTGATTCCAGTCCGAGTGCTGACGGGTGATCAGGCGGCCACATGGGATCAAGCTCGCGGCTGGCCTGTGACTGATTGGCTCTCTTCTGGCCCAGATGGCCTCGCCAGGGCAACAAAGCCGCGAGAAGCCCTGGAACCCAAGAATGACCCATTGGGTCTCTAGTCCCCCCCCCCCCCCAGATGGGCAGATTAATCACCAGTGCCACAAGAGACGACCACAGGCCGTAAAGTCATTAATAAGTGCTCAGCGGTTGAGATAAACCGTGAGCGACAAAACAATCACCTTATTTATCATTGCCCCTCTTTTGTCGACTTATTTGTCTGTTTCTTTTACAGCGATTGCATTGATCGAGACCGAGCAATCGGCCTCCTGGGAGCGACCGTGTCGAAAACAAAAATGTGCTCACTCGCCCTATCTCCGGTGCTGTGACCTCCCTATCTCCTGCTCTCACTCGGGGGAGAAACAATGAGACGCTCTCCGGGTTTCAGCTGTGAGGACAGAAATGTGTGAGAGCAGGGAGGTTTGTTTTGTTGTTTTGCCCGGGAAGCGAGGACATAAGCCATTCTCTCCCCGTCTCGCGTTTTACTTATTGGCTTAAAGCAATTAAAATGTCTTTGCGGCAGGAACAGCTCTCCCCCAATTCCAGTTGAGAATGGAGACGATGGACTGAGTGTGACGGCCTTCTAGTCAATCAGGAGGCTTTCCTAAGGAGGAGCATGCAGAATGCTGCTGCCAATTGGAAGAAAAAATACTCTTAACTTCCCTTCAGAGCTGCTTAGTACTCAACTTTTTTATCAGTATACAGCTGTGTAACACTGCATGAGCACATGTTCACACACACTTTAATACATCTTCTAAATTCCATCCTGGGTTTTGTTGATGACGATCGAACACGCTGTTCTCGTTGTGTACGGTGTCCTCAGCATATGCTTCCCATCAACGTCACGTCATTATTTCTGTGCTCATTAAATCAGTCGGTGACACAAAGGGCCGTGACTTTCAGATTAGATGTTCTAATCTCCGAACAGAAGAGACTGTTCCCGTCAACATGAATATACTTCACAGTGGGATGAAGGCAATCTGTCACAATGTTGTTCCATTAATAGGCACTTGCCATTTCTGTGGAGGGTTTGTAAAGGGTGAAACTACAGAAAGAAAATAAAAAATGCACCGTGAGGTTTTGAAAATGATGATTATATTTGTGGCTAGTGGTGTTTTGTTGAGTTTACTGTTTTAGACAGCTTTGTACATTGGTTCCAAATAATATAAAATCAAGTATGATGATGTCGGTAACTGAACACACTAATACTTGGACCATGTTGGACAGTTTGGTGATGCTTTCAACCCCATGATGGCCAAACAATGGCAGAGATAAGAGATTTATTATTAGTCCAGTTTTTCTCTTGACAGAACAATGTAATATCTGCTGCTGTTCACACCATTCACACCATTTCATACAGGTAAATGCATACCTGTCAACTCTCTAGTTTTTGCCTCTTACACTTGGTGTGTTTTTTTAGCTGACAGCTGAGGTCGGGAAATGAAAAAGGAAAAAGAAAACAACCCACGTCTTGTCACACAATCAACGATAATTTCAAAAGTGCGCGTTGTAATCCGAGTTCAGTGATAAGGTGGTGATTCACTGCACAGGGCCCTCAGCTGCTGCTCACCTGACAGCACGGAGAGGAGAGGTAATTATCACGCTGCCAAGAAGCTCCGACTGTGTCTGCTCCAGTGTGGGATTGTTATGGCCGACCTCCAAAGCATTCAGCCTCGTTGGTTTCATGGTGCTTCAAATCCAACACTGAGCTCAAATGTCTTTCTTGATTCGACTTTTTTAAAAAAAAATTTGGGGGGTTGGGGGAGCAATCTGGAATTCTGCTGATTCCTGCAGGTTTTCCTGTGTGAAATTGCCCTTAAACCTGTCTCCATTACCGTTAATATGACAGGTATGCAAATAGAGCAACTCTTCGGGGCCTCAATTAGGGAGGACGAGATGCTCTTCGCTGTTGCAGCCGCTTCGGCTGATGATGCGGCTTTATTTGAGCTTTAAATCCACAAGGAGTTTTCTTTTATAGCCAGGCGAGCAGCGTAGCTCTCAGAGAGGCAATGGCCATCTACTTACCAAATGTTAGCGTGCTAACACGCTAAACTAGGATGGTGAATGTGGTAAATAATATACCTGCTAAGCACTAAGTACAGTCCTGCAGTGGAGTCTTGTTTTTACCTCGATTATTTATCCCAGGAATGTTAAATGAGCGTTCTGCTTTTTTTTATTCAAACCACTCCGGTTTCACTTTCACAGATGGGAGCTGGACGGCGTGTTCATGCACTCTGGCCTTTGCAACCGAAATTTAGGTTTGAATACAATTCAAGTGGAGGTGCTGCTCTCAGCAGATCTGATTTGGAGAAAGCGGCGCGTTCCAAATTTCATCCGACACACGGGGAGGCAGGCCGGCGGACGTTTCTCAGAAGAGCATCAAGTTTTGTGAAAAATGTCAAATGGTTGCGGGCTGTTATCTTCCCATGAATACTGCATCTTGTTACCTTTGCTGTGGCTACTTTTGGGTTGAAAGAAGGTCACTCTCTGTCTTTGTGTGGACAGCACACACACACATATAGTTACGAATTGAAACTAAGTATTTGGTTACGCACAATAGGAGTCACGAGTTCGGGGAATGTGGATCCTCGTCCCTGAATTCAAGTTACATTTGTATCTGTGTTCTGTGCTTCTCTCGGTAGATTTCCAGGTTTGTGCTTCCCTCACATCAAGCACATTTCTGGTAACACGAGATGTAACGGCTCCTTTCAGCATATTTTTCTCTTCATGACGCAAGTCTGCTTCATTGCAGCTGCTTTATACGGCATAGAAAGTGGTATAGTTATATCCCAGTGCATGGGAAATTTGTGGTTTTTCTATCGGGAGTCATGTATTGTAATCTATGGACACCACTCAGAGGTTTAGCATCTGCAGAAGTGTTTGCTGACTCGCCAAGCAGCTGGCACTATTAGTCAACTGCTCCTGGCCCACGTCACAGCACGGCAAATCGTTTTAACTCCCTGGTAGACTCTGCTTTTTTTTAAAAAGTGCTGCAGAAACAGACGACACACACACACACACACACACACACACATAAGCCGTGCCGATTATGCAAGCTCACACCCACCCACTCGCTGACATTCACTCCGGGGAATGTCATGGCAGACCTGGGAACCATAACTCGGCTTGACCCCCCCTCTTGACATTACTGGACACCTCCTTTGCTTCCTCTAAAAAGCAGGTCTCCCTTCTTGGCGATATTTCATCCTCTCTCCCTTTGCTGACGAGAATACATACGCTGGAAGTGACTTTCACTCATTCATCCGTCTGCTCTGAAAGCATTAGCTCTACTTTTCTTATTGGAGCTGTGAATAAAATCAGAATCCCGACGACGTTCTCAGTGATGCTGTTTGCACTGGTTGTACTTAAAAGTCTGCACGCATCCCCTTTTGAATCCAAAAGAAATGTATTTTCTTACAAAAACAGTCTGAAGCTTTTTGTGTGTCTTGGAGGGAAAAAGACAAGGGACAAGAAATAATGAAAAATCTGCCTTTACAAACTATCTGTATTCACAGAATTTGGCACAAAGCTGCTCAGAATTCATTTTACATCCATACCCCCCAAAGCTCCGTTATCTGGTGTGCGCGTGCTGTGACACACACACACACACACACACACACACACACACAGATATCTGTTAAATAACTGTGCTTTCAGTGGTAATGTTTTGTCGCTAACCAAACACTTCAATATTTGCTGTGCGCTCCCCCGAGACCCCCCGAGGCGTCTGAATCTACATGTATAATGTCTCCCTCTCCGCCTCATGCATACAGCACGGTCAGCCATCTCTATTCATTTCCACAGTCTTCAGGCGACGTGTGTCAGCACGCTGGTATCACCACAGCATCTGTTAGAGCTGTGGGGGTTAGAAGTGATAGCAGGCTCTCATCGCATCTTCACTCCATAAGCAGTTCCTCGCCGAGTTGGCATGAGACGCCACTCGTGTGTGTGTGTGTGTGTGTGTGTGTGTGTGAGATGGATGCCAACATGCTCCAGATGTTACCATATGCAGAGATGCTAATGGTCTGTTATCGCTCGGTGTTTGGTGCAACAACAAGAGGCTTTTAGCCCAAAATGGTGCATGAAGGAAGCATGATTTTAGATGATGAAGTGTAGATCTCGGCATCATTTTAATCCGTTTATTGCAATTAAATCAGTAATTGTTTCAATATCAATCTACAAGCCTCCATAGCATTTACTGTATGTATATAAAATGACTTGGGCGTGATGGAAGATTTGATCCATATGGCTTACATATGGTTATGTAATCAAAATCAACACATACACACCCCCAGTGTGTGAGTGTTTGTAGCATGTAGATCCAACATCTAAGTGTACCACTCTCATCGCCATGGTTACTACCTGGCCTCATCATCGTTGTGTGCAATTAATCACCTGGCAGGATAAATCCTCGGTCATCTAATTACTGACAAATTAGATGGAAGTAATGCCTGAGGGCTGTCGCTGTCTAATATGATTTCTTGCGCTCTCCGCTGCGATCTGTGCTTCCCGTGTTTCAGTCCATCCGGTAGCACGACTACTACAGCTACAGCCTCACACGAAGCTTCTGCATCAAATGAGAGGAACGTTAAGGAAAGTTAAAGAATAACGACGGTGCTCTCGCTCTAATAAATGGTCCCGTCTCATGAACAGTTGAGAAGCGGCTTCGGGCGGTCGGAAATGTCGTCTGCCCACCACAACGTCCCAGAAAGGTCACAGCTCTCATGTGTGAGGCGCTCGTCGTGGGTGTTAGCGGAGCAGTAATCATCTGCATTTTGTTGTTTTATCTTCAGGTAGCATGAAATATGGTTAACAATAATAACTCAATTTTACCTTATGGATGCATTTTCCTCTATTAAGCTGCACAGGAAATGCATTTATTCACTCTAACCTTTCTGTTAGAAATGGGAGTAATTCCTATCTTTCTTTTTTCTTCTTTTTTTTTTTTTGGTGACATTTCAAAAGTTGGCCCTAAAATGTGTTTGACAGTTAGGTGGAAACAGCTGAAATAAGTGGAATAAGTTCAGTCTCAGCCTGCAGGTGCTTTGCTGCTTTTCTCTGCCTCTCTCTCTCTCACTCACTCACTCACTCACTCACTCACTCACTCACTCACTCACTCACTCACACACACGCTCATAATCTATTCTCAAATGTTTCTTTTTCTCATGCTATTCCTGCATTTCCGCTCCTTTACCCGTGTTTTCTTTCTGTTAATTTTCTCCGCTTTATTTCCCGTCTATACTTCCTGGCTGCCGTCCCGTTCTGCCAGTGTATGGAAGCTTAGCTGGGACTAAAGGAGGAGGCTTGCCAGCGTTTAATAAGTCGGAGTGTCGAGGATGCAGTCAAAGGCTCCGCTGGTGAAGCGACGGCGCCAGCAAGTACTGCCGATGCAGGACCAGAGAGGCCGCGTGTGTTTGTGTGTGTGTGAATAGTGAATAAACGCTGTGCTTTTGTTTGTCGGTGTGTGCGTGCCAGACACTCTGCTGTGCTCGTCCCGCTATGAAAGCCCTGCAGAAACAGGGCAGGACGCCCACTCTCCCTCCAAGAATAGTTTAGCTCCAGCAACGGGCCATGCCTTCACTGTACAGTTGTTTCTCATTGCAGAGAGGAAACAAAGCTTCACCAGGAACTGAACCAACTGTAACACTGTTGTTAGCCTTGCTAGCAGCGTGAGCATATGGATGGATGTCGGTCTGTAGGTAGTTGGGCCCACCGCTTTGGTCCAGACTGAAGTATCTCAACAACTATAAACAGTTTGTGCCAAAGTACAGACTCACCGGCAGCTTCTAGCACGATACTCCGAGTGTAACGACAGCGTTCACCACAAACTCAAGCAACCGTCTGTACCGGTTTTGTCTAGTCCGAGCATTTCAAATTGTTTATCTTTTTTTTAGCATCCAAAACCAACAGCTGGATTTGTTGTGTTTCTGTTTCTGTGCACCAGCTGCATCCTCACCCCCCCCCACCCCCCAAAAGCCCATAAAGGCCCAAATGTGAACGTAATCAGCTGCTGCTCACCGGCATAAACGGCGAGTCGTGAAAGTCTGCTCACCTTTTCCAATTTTGTAGTTTTCATCGTCCTTGATTCTCGAGATTAAAACTCAGTTGGTTAAAGTAAGCAGGAGGATCAAGGCCACTTGTATTTCTAACAGTGATCGTTCCATAAATAAATGTGTGTGTGTGTGTGTGTGTGTGTGTGTGTGACAGAACGTCTCTTTGTCACACACACATTTGACTCATTCAAAACGAAGTAACACAATGTAAAGTAGTATTCCTGAGCTCTCTTCTGATAATCCTCCGCTGTTATATATTGAGCAGAGCTCCTTTATCCAAATGATTATTCTCACACTCTCGCATCTGACTCCTCGGTCCTCCGACAATCCAAATGAAAAATAGATGTCATTACGCCTCTAATGCTGAAATTGAAAACTCTGAGAATATTGAAAATCGTCTTGCTCCGAAGACAGAAGCAGGCATATGAATGTGTCCCAGTAGTCAGGTGAACGTATTATTATGATATTTAGAGCTGGGAGCTGTGATTGCCTCCAGCATCCATCTTAGTGGAAATGAAGCTGATTTGTTTTTCAGGAGAAAAATTGCGTTTGCTCGTTCTCCACTGAAGGAGCTTTAGTTTGTACTCGACGAGCGATGGGGATATGAAACGCTGTCAAAGGGGATGTAGAGTGTCGTTTGTCTTGAATAAACACACTGCCTCACCCTCGCAGTGATAAACAACACAACCGCACCTCCTCCCAGACACTCGGAGGGGATCCACAGTCTCTCAGGTGGAGGATTACGGCTCTTTGGGGGCTCCGTGTGAGGAGGAAGCCTCGGGGCTGAAGGTGACCTGGGAAGCCCACTGATGAAAAATCAGACGCCGATGCTCTCGGCACAAAACGACACGTTATTCGTGTGCATATATATTTGAAAACTGCAATGAACCTTATGCACACATGGCATTTTGAGGTTGAATGCTGTTTGTGTACTTCAGTGTCTGCAGTCCTCAAATTGTAAAAGTCTACTGTAATAATAGTTGTTTGTATGCAGGTGAATGTCTTCCAGTCGTGTAGAAATCTCTACATCATGTGTGAAATATGACCCAAACCTACATTCACTTCCTGACGTGAGTGCTGAGCAAGCATCTCGTAGCTCCCCCCCCCCCGCCCCGCAACCTTCCGGGAGATGAATAACCTCAGAGTCACGAGGCTACAAATATCAGTCGCTCATTTGTGAACTAATTGCGCCGTCACAGCCTGGGAGCGCCGGGCACTGACTGTTTACGAGCAATTAGGATGCAGAAGTGGCACGAGCGGCGGGAAACACTTGCTCCAGGTAATGGAAGCCGACAGGTTTGACACGAAAAGAAATGAAGACTGCGTCTGGGATCCCGGAGTCAGATTGAGATGTAGTGCCTCGAAAAGAAAAAAAAAACCTCGCTGATTTATGTGTGTGTGTCGTTTTCCAGTGGAGGGGTTTTATATTGGATGTGCAGCCTGTTGACTTTGAAAAGGAGGACGCCTGAGATATGTTGCCTTGAGTGGTGAGGAGAGACCTCCAACTATAAGGCTGGGTGTTGCTCCTGCACATGTATGTGGACTAGAGCTGAGCGTGGAGAGTGAGAATAAAGCTGAAGAGGAGAAGTCAAAAGGAGGCCAGTGAAAAGAGTCTTATTTTTATCAGAAGTGATTATTCCACTATTAAAATTTCATTTTTTCTTCCTCACACAGACATCAGTATAAACTGTTTTTTTCTTATTCCTTGGATGAGAAAAAGACATCAAAGTCTTTTCGTGGATGAAGAAGAGCGCTCTGCATTATCACGTCTGTTTTACCGTATAAAGACCTCGCTTTCAGAGCTCCTGAATAATTAAGGACATCTAGTGCAGCTCTCTAATAATAAGGTAGAAGTCCTCCCCGTGTGAGTGGGAAACAGCAGCACTCTCTCTACTTCCTCTACACTTTTTTTCTCAACTTCCGTCTGGGAGCTTAGCGGGTCATCCTAATGGACATGTTCAGCCTTTTGTCTGACTTCTACAATCTTTGCCGTCGCCGCCTGTTTACACTGCAGGTAGCGTCGTCAAATTGCTCTGCGGTGGGAGTTGATGGTTTTGAAGGGAAATTGCTGTGTTTATAAAAATGTGAGCCATTGTTCCCCACGCTGCATTTGACGGACTGTGATTACCGTCTTCAGCGCTGGCCTTATTATAAAGGACTCGAGAGGTAAGCCGCGAGTAATGAGAAATGGACACAGGGTCGGCTAAATAGAAATGGCCTTCTCAACAACACGCCAGCACAAATTTACTCATCCCGAATCAATTCACAGCTACGAGTCGCTTGCTCGTGGGTTCAGGTAGGATGTGTTTGTTTCCCTCTAAACAGCCTCCTGCCGTAAGAAGTGTCTTTGAAAATCCAGACTTTCATGTTTGCCTTTTGAAGAAAAAGCAGTTTCTTCCTTTTCTGTGGAAACCCATATTTCAGTGCTGAAGATTGTATTTCAGATCACAAGGGTCTTGGTGGACCCGGCTCCAAAAAGCCTCTGGTGCTTTCTTCTACTTCCAGTCGTGTAATGTCTTTTGATTGGTGGTGAGTGAGGTGTATTTAAAGTTGTGACGATGCTCTCTGTTGAATGATTTATGTCTGGAATGCTTTCAAAACGGTTTCAATCCAATAGCTGCACTCCAAGAAATGCCATACGGGATATGTTGTGACCTGGCAGTATCCTTCAGATTATTTCTACCATTAATAGTGGAAATGGTTGTTGATGGAGAGAAGCGTGGATCTTCAGAGAACATTTAAAGCAGTCGCACTGTTAGACTCTTTGAACCCAAAACATTTCCTAAATACTCAGTTTGTTGGTTGTTTTGAGGAACTACTTCTCTCTTTCCAGCCCTTGAGCCATGAATCACACCGCTCTTATTCTGAAAATATAACAATAAGTGGAAGCCAAACCCCTCATCACCATGCAGCCGCTGTGACTGTGTTTTATCTGGATCTCCATCATCTGAGCCTGTCAGACCCCATAGATGGCAGTCTCGAGCTGCAGTCAGATGTTACCCCCCCCCTCCCCTCTTCTACAGACATGATGTAGACTTTCAACACACACACAGTCTGACTCTCATGCTTCTTTCACACAAGCACACACCTGCATGCTAAAATAGCATTCACCCCCAACAAAAATGGCGAGAAATGGGACGCGAAACACGAGGCGGAGGAATTGTTTCGCCCCGGCACAGTCAGTGGCCGGAATACAAATCGGAGGCGAGGAGCGGCTCGGCTCTTTAAACAGCCTCTCGGCCTCGCATGAATGTTTAATGCCGTGTGCTAACAACTCGTGTTCAGAGCTGATCGGTCACTATGAAAAGGAAAAGACGGTGACAACCGAACCCCCGTGGAAGAAAAGTGGGTCGGACAGAGTTCGGTCTTTTGCAACGGATGCACGACTGCCGTGGCCTCGAACCGTAGTTTCTATGAGAAAGAAAAATCATGACTCACCTCTAATGACCCTGCAAACATCTGCACCCTGCCGATGTGTCCTTGAATATGACACCGAAGCCCAAATACAGACTACAAAACTCTCCTCCAAAGGATCAATAGTGTGTTACAGGAGAACGGTGTTTCACTGTCGTTTGATATTCCAAACACAGGGCTGGAATGGTAAAACGGTAGAATCACATAAAATGTGAAAGCCATTTACAAAGAGCCTCCGTAATATCCCGACCTTTCCCTCGGTGTAAGGCTGTGAAGCAGCACTGTGCTTCTGTTAACAAGGAGAGGAATCGTGTAACAAAGCCAACCTCACTCTTCACACCGAGTTTTAAATGTTGTGCGTGTGGATCAGAGGTCGACGGGGTCCAAGAAGGCAGTGAGGAAGAAGGAGTGTAAAGAGAAATAATATCAATATTTTTACATTTTCTTTTCCCAGTTGGATGAAATGTATTCTATATATTTGTCCCCCTTTACAATCAGTTTATAAACTAATTTAAAACTATTAAATTTAGTCTGTGTTTACTCACCTAGCTGGCTAAAAAATGCTTCAGGTACTTTTACAAGAGTGTGAACAGGGTCACTGCAGCAGTGTGCAGTAATGGATGATTAGCATCAGCACCTGCTTTTACCCATGTTTCTTCTAGCGCAGACTTTTACGGTTTTAATGGTGCTGCAGGATTTAGTCACTGATAACTTGTTTTTTGTCCTCAAATGATCTTTCTGACTTCTTTGATACAGCTTTAGTTGTTGACAATGCAGCCACATGGGGGAGCGGGCGCTTGTATTCCCACCGCAGTGATGTGCGTGTCAATGGCATTGACACTGACGTAATGTGATTGGCTCCTTCTAATGAGGTGAGATGAGATGACGTTTCACTCGACAATCAATCATGAGCCAAACACCCATTTGTTCGGCTGCCTGGGAGTCCGTATGCGTCGACGGCTAACAGCAGGCGGCCGGCTAATGATGCAGTAGATTGTGGATGATGCAGCGACTGCTAAGCTTTGTAAAAATGGCAGCATTTTTACAAAGCTTAGCAGTCGCTGCAGTAATTACTTTGCAATTTAGTCTTTTTTTTTTTAAAAGAGCAGTATGCAGTTTTGTTTTTAAAAACAGCCAACATAACACTAGTTTTGGCCTGTAATCTCCTTCTATTGGTTAATTAAATGATTGAATATTCTTTTAAAAATGATCTTTGTGGTCTTTGGTGAATGTGTGTGAAGTGGAGTGTGTAGGGTTAAACGGCGCTGGGGTCGATCCTGTCTGCCCTGAGTTGGCCCGGCTCTCTACTCTCCTCTGCTCACTGAAGCTGAAAATAGGACTAGAGCTGCAGGCTCTCTGCCTCTGCACAGCTCACTGCCGGAGCTCAGCACTGGACGACTCTGGATGCTCAACAGAACCGCTCGCTCTCTGTTAGACGCTCATCGTCACCGACGCACCGGGCGCTTTGTTGTTCTGATGAGGGCGCCGATCCAAGGGGTCACTCTATATGCTGCTTCATGTAGGACACATTGATCTTCATGAAATGAATGCAAGACTCGCACGAAAGTGAATATTTGATTGAATTATGCAAATTAGAACCCTCGTATAGAAAAGAAATGGGGCTACACAACCTGGGGAAAAAGAATATTCCCAGTGTGGGAATTATTTTCATTGATAATAAATCAGTTCATTGTAAGGTCAATTAAATGCTAAAAAGACAAATGCAAGTTCTCAAAGCCAAACATTTGTTTCAGTTTCTTCTGAGCTAAAAAGCCAAAAGTTATTTGGTCAATTTAACACCGCTGTTCTGTAAAATTGTTCTCTTGATGGACGGTTTAAAAACAAAGAAGAAAATATGTTTTGTGTATTTTTCCCATGTGCACCAAAACTACTAGCAATGGAACTCAAGTCGATGTCAATAGTGTGTTTGGGTGTGTTAAGCTGGTAAACTCCACACTCCCAGATTGTTTTTTCATTTGCAAACTTGTAGTTCCAACCAGCAGTCGGACAAGTTGCCCGCCTTCATGCAGATCCCTCTGGAGACAGAAGGAGCTTTGTACAACTTTTAAACGCAGAGTTTCTCCACCACGGTCGGTGCCATGGAGCGGCGTTCTGCACACGCAACCGGCGGAACACCACGCAGGGTTTGCCAAGAAATGTCGTTATGTGCCGGAGAAAAAAGTCGGGGAAGAAGACTCGCTGATGTAAACAACGCAGGTTTCAAAATACTCCAAAATCGACCTTGCAAATTGTTCGCGAGGAAGGAAAGTCATTCACATGTGTTAGTACAGATGTATTGGTCTACAAGATGACTCTTTAGGCTCCCTGTAGATGGATTCATTATTGCAGTTGGGGATTGATTTGCTGTCCGTGGACTGAATCGTTTGCGCGTGTGCACACGGCTCTCTGATGGATCGTCACACGCGCCTCATGCAGAGGAGGCTCCGGCTTATTGGTAACAGAATGACGCTGCAGCCTTATTGTGCCAGCGACTCTCACAACAAATAGCTTTTTGAGCATTTTCACACGTCGGGAGACATTTTTGCTCCCCGTTGAAAAAGACTTGCACTGCAGCGGAGTGTGTGGCTCTGAAACAACGGTATTGTGACAGCTGATCCCAGTACAACGGAAACTCCCCCTCCTCCCTGTCTTGCTCAGGTTTTTCTATAGCTTGTCTCTCCGGCACTTGAGTGTATGTTAAACCTCTTAATACGAGAGCGTATGTCGTCCCGCACTCTAAATGCATTCACTCCAGTTCGTGCGCAGACAGAGTCGAACTAATTAACGCTTTTACCTTAATTGTTGTGTGCTTGACAGCGTTCCTTCAGGTCCTTCAGCTAATGACAGTCACCTGCAGATCGGTAGTGATTGGATCACATGCCTCGTAGCGAGCCACGCCGAAGCACAGCCGACACGCTCCGCCGGATAATTGGATGGTAACTCAATTTGAGGAAGAAGGCAATTAGACTGATGTGCTGAAATAAAGAATGTCAAATGTGAAAGTCTTTGAATTAGTGTGTTTTCAGCAAAAATGATTGCAACTGACGGAAGATGAATTGCCATAAATTTTATCAGACAATTCATCTTTTAAGTCATTTCGCAAATGTCAAACAGGATGGACATGGATGTAAACTGCAACGTGATTCTCGTTCACAAGTCATTCACCAGCATCATTGTATAGTAATGCAGAGACATATTGGCTGCGTGCTGAAATGCATTTGTAAGCTTTTTTTTTTTTTTTTGAGTGCATATGCTTCGTCCAGATAGGATGATGGTGCTTTGAGATATTCTAAAGCAGTTAATATCTGTATTCTCCACACACCCACCCATCAATGAATCATCACAGGCAGTCTCTCTCTCGCTCTCGCTCTCTGTCTCTCTCTCCGTCTCTGTCTCTTTCTCTCATCAGTGTGTCACTTCATTTCATTCGTTTGTTTTGTTCCAGGGGGCTGTGTAGTGCCGTCTGACTGTCTGTCTGCTCACTTTAAGCACTTGCTCCAGCTTTGTTTTGCCCTCGACACGTCATATCGCCGAGCAGGCCTCTTGCCAAGCACCTAGCATGAGTGATACCAGAACGCCGGCATCAATTAGGCAAAACAGGACGAGAGCATGGCAGCACATCAATATTTATTTCATCTGCATATAAATGAGATTGGGTTTTAGGGAGCCATTTGCTGATTAACCTCTCCCTCTCCAGAGCTCTCTCGCAGACACCACTCTTGTTATGTGCATGGAGGGGTGAGGGGGGGCGCTACAAGAGGAGGAGAAAAGAGCCGAGATATAATAAGATCTAGGGAAGAGGAAATATCAAGGCTGAAAGAGTGTGCTCGCAATGAGGCGGCTCAATTTGTTATCTGGCAGCTTAGGCTTCACTCCGTTCTAAGCTGAAACCGGCGCACCGCTCCGTCTGTAAACATCACCGGAGAAGAGACTAATTCAGAGAGGTCAGAGGTCAATTTCTGGCAGCTCACTGGCCCGGCACTGGAAGTAATATCGCTGGGGTTTTGACAGTGATGCTGATGAACCGCAGAGCAAGAACGTCCGCGGAGGGCTCTGAGCTGGAGACTCCATCGCATGTCATGCTGCGTGTTCCCACGTGGCCTGGGGGTGCCCGGGGGGGGGGGGGCACAGCCAGCGTGCGGTGTCTCCGCAAGACTGCATGCATTTTGTGTCCAGGCCTGAGACTGCAAGAGGAGGGGGGAAAAAGAAAAGTTGTCTGTTTAGAGGGAGATGTCGGCAAACCAGTTGACGGGAGCTGTCCGTGGGAGTTTGAGTCCTCTGTAGCCTTCAGCTACTTGGGTTACGTGAACCAGCATGCAACAGTGATGGGACGTGACAGGTGGAATTTCCCCTCCTGGTGTATCGAAAAAGAACAGAAAAACTCAACTTGTACTGCTAAAACATGAAAACAAATGTGTATACACGAGTGCTGCAACAACTTGTTATTTTCATTATTCGTCAGTCTGCTAATTCATTGATAAGTTTCCATTAGTGGGGTCTTTAAAGAGCTGGTTTTGGGTCACTTGTTAGTAGTTCACGTCCACAGTGAAACGGAAGCTGAGAGCGTCTTTAGCTTCTTTACTGTGACACATTTCACAGAGGAGCAGTGTACAGAGAGATACGAGAGATTTAAATGAAATACTTTACATTTGATTGGGCTGCTAAAAAGTGGGCGGGCTTACAGTTTGAGGAGGAAGAGATGAGAGGAATAAATTGCTGATTTTCAACCGGCCTTTATGTCGAGTGCTGTTTGCCCAAAATGTTCTTCCCCTCAAGAAGAAAAGCAAGCACTTCAGGGAGCCCTAGACAATAGATGGGCGCTATAGATCAGCAGTTTCCATCAGCTGCTCCGCTGTAGCACTTAAGACTGAGGTCAATTTCCTGCGCCGACCCTTCAGTGGAACCGAAATTGGTCTCGAGTTTACGACATGAGAAACGTCTCTGGTGTTTTCGTTACCTATACTTCACGGTGTTCCGCCGCTCATCGTTACCTCCAGACGCAGAGTGACCGCTTGCCGAGATTGTAATTAACCTCTTCTCACACGCAGGGCAATCAATGAGCTGCTTTAGTCATTATGGGTAAAATAGACTGGCCTGTTTAAAAGTAGTTTTCTCTTTTCTTGAGTCACTCTCGCTCTATTTGAGGGCTTTCAGGTAATCATTGAAAAGCCTCAGCTGATCAAGCCGCTGCTGTTTGCTTGCCTGACGTTGATGTGCTTCTCGGTCTCTTATGGATCCACAGACAGTAACTGGTCCGTTCTGTTAATCCCTCGGGATTTAGCTTTTAGAAAACATTAAGACTTGTGTTGAAAGTCCTCATGTCTGTACAATGTGAAGTACTTTTGCATTCACTTGTTCATTGCATATTTTGAAAAACAAACAATGGAAACACCAATAATAATAAAAAGGAAAAGTTGCTGCACAGATTAAAGAGACAATCGAAGGCTCATGATCGCTGATTGGACCAGGAGTCAACATGACTTTCCTCTTCTTCATCAGGATATTGCTGCTTCCATCTGCATTCCTCTGCTCCAACTGAGTCCCCCCCCCAAAAAAAAATATGGGTATTTACCAAAAATACCAAAAGGCATTAATGAAAATAGCATAAATGTCAGGTGGGAGGCAGCAGTGAAATGCCAGGATGTACTGATATGATGGAGCGGTGGTCCACATCTGCTGGGTCAACAATAATCACTCTCAGAAATACCATGCGGTGGAAGGGATTGTTTGCTGGAGGAAACTTGAAGAACAAACTTTGTAATTCCCAGCCTGTGAGAGAAGATACTCCGAGCAGTCAGTCTGACGCCGGCTTTGAGTTATGCACTGCAGTTTTTTTTTTTTCCAGCAGCCTTTTATGTGTGCCAGCACCAGCGCTTTGCATCCAGTGCAGACAGCCATGGGCAGCCTGTGATTCGGATGTTTCCGGGGGGGGGGGGGGAATTTGAGATGGTTGACCGGTTGCACTGGCTGAGCTGAGAGGGTTGACCTGGATGAGCCAGTTGTTTACTCACATGGTTACATGCAGGCAGAAGCTGACAGTATATGTGACAATTGTCTGATCCGAGTCTCAGGGGGAACTAGCAATAGAACAAATAGCAATAATCATCACTCAACTAAAATATTAAGCTAAAAAGCTACACAGAGAGCTGAGGTGAGTCGAGTGATGCTTCTCTGTGGCTTCATCACTTCACATTACACACACACACACACACACACTCATTGAGCCCACTGTTCATGTAAAAGTTTTTGTAGCCGCTACCATCACTAAAAGTGGTAAAAATGGGCCGAGTTAAGACTAACATTGAACATAGCTTCATTCCTATGCAAATGCAAAGCAGTTGATTTGCATGATGCATCTTCAAACTATGCAGATGACCTTCTACTTAGGACCATGTCCCAGATACCGGCTGCTTCATTATGCACTGTAGGCATTGAGGCTTCCGAACACGTTTCCCTCCCCAAAAACTTCCTCCGCGCAGCCAAAAAACGCTGCTGCTCGTTGAGCGGAGAACTGCCGATGGATTCCTGTTGAGATCCGACCTGACGAACGTCCCTCTTGGAGTTTGATTACCTCAGAGGATCTCCACACACGGCAGCTTTTACCCCCACCCCTCCGGATGTTCTCATCCAGAGGGCCCGTGTCGGCTGTTAGTGTGTTTGTCTGTGTGAACTCTCCGGTGCATCTTGCAATGTATTGGTTTGTCCATAAAAGGCATTCTGCTGGAGGGGATGTTAACTCAGAAAAACAGCTCCCCGCTTTGCTCAGTAAGCTCTGATCTGGAGTCAGGCTGCCAAATGCAATTGGGCGAAGAAGGGCCTTTGAAGTTTTGCCGGGATTGGCTGTGTGTGGCGGATATTTTGACAGCGCAGGTTGCGTCGAGGCTGCAGTTGTTGAAGCTAAAGTAACTGTGGAGGTCACAAATCTGAGATGCAAACGTGTGTGTGTGCGTGTGTGAGAGAGAGAGAGAGAGAGTCAGTGAGAAAGAACTAGTAACTCTCTTAGTGTGTGTTTGAAGAGAGAAAGACTTGATGGATTACTTTGTGCTCTTGTGAATGCAGTGTGAGTTTGTTTGTTTGTGTGTGTGTGAGAGAGAGAGAGAGAGAGAGAGTCAGTGAGAAAGAACTAGTAACTCTCTTTTAGTGTGTGTTTGAAGAGAGAAAGACTTGATGGATTACTTTGTGCTCTTGTGAATGCAGTGTGAGTTTGTTTGTTTGTGTGTGTGTGTGTATAATCAGCCCAACGTCACTGTACAGGCCTCCTGCAGTTTCCCCCTTTTTAAAATTAAATCCCGAGCAAACATTTCATCGACATTTCCCCTCTGAGCCTCACATTGTCACAGTTCATTAAAACATAATTAAAAAGGAATATTCAACAGCTCACCACTTTACCCCATTACACTCGCTAAGGAACATTTACATAGAATATCATCTCGGCTCGGGTTTGCTTGCAGAAAGCCACGCGAGCGGCTTGCGCGGCTGTTGTACCATTTCCCACAATTCATCTCAGCCAGCGCAAATAAACATGGCAGGGACTGTGGGATATGGAGAGTGTGATTCAGCAGCAGCATTTTTAATCTCTCCTCCATCAGCTTCTATTAGCAGCGATGCCGAGCTCAGCAGACCGGAGCGCTCCTGGGCTCTGATTGGGTTAGTCCAATTAAACCGGGACCCGGCAAGGTGCATCGAGAGCTGTGCTGTAACAGTGACAATGCTGAGGAGGAAGCCCGGTGCCGGCCATTATGGCTCGACTATTAGCTAGCGACCTATTTATTTAAATGAGCCTCGGGTTCCTGTAACTTAGAGTCACTCTAACGCAGCCGCCAATGGTCAAGCTTCAGGGAGAAGCAACGTACTGCAACATCAACAAGGGCATTCGTTTGGTTCTTGTTAGAGATGCACCGATACTGATGCTGGACCGATACTGACTCAAGTATCAGGGACAACTGCAGGTATGGTAGCTTATTAATCACACACTGGTATCGGATTGGTACTCGGTATAGACCCAGGTATTGCTGTTGGGATCAGGACTGAAAAGTCGGATCGGTGTGTCCCTAACTCCTGTTGAGAATACAAGTTATTTACTATAATTTGTGGGGATATTGTGGCAGCATATCTCCTCCTCTTCCCTCCCCTCTATATCTGACAGATGAATGGTTTTCATATGAAAATCACGATTTTGAAAAGTTGCAATTTTCCTGTCACAAGAACCCCATTTTAATGAACCGTACATTGGTAAAGGATCATTCCTGTCTATTACAACGTGGGTCTTGTTTTCATAGATTTTTATCGGCTATGAAAACAGTAAACTCAACAAAGTAATCTGGGAAATGAATAAGCGATCAGATGATGAGACAGGTTGTAAACACTGTATCTAAACCCCTTCATCAGCTTCAGAGAGAGGCAGAGGAGCTCACACATCTGGAGGAAGGTCCGAGTAGAGCCGCTGCTCCTAATACCAGCCGAGGTGGTTCGGACATTTGATCAGGAGGCCTCTTGGACGTCTTATGAGGTTTTCTGGGCACGTCCAACTGGCTGAGGCCCCGGGCTAGAACCAGAACACGCTGGAGGGATTATATATCTTTTGCGGTCTGGGAACGGCTCACGGTCCCCCTTAGTAGGAGCTGAGAAATGTTGCTGGGTAGAGGGACATCTGGAATACCCTGCTGAGCCGGTTGTTGTCCCAGATAAGCAGAAGACAACGGAGGGATGGACTTTATTTGGTGTTAAAAGCCCAAAAGTGAGCACATTCAAAATACCGGTAATAATCCCTAATTACAGAAAATTGTAGGGTTTGTGTAAAACCTGTCTGGCTGCTCCTAATTAGTGTCTTTTTTTCTATCTCAGCAATTATCATTTTGACGCCTATAATTACAATGTGTCAATGGAAAATCTAGTATGTAAATATTGTTAATTTACATCAATCCACATACAAAATAATTTAAAAATAAATGCTAGAATGGGTCATCAAATCTACTTTGGCGGGGCCAAATAATGTCTACGTGTGGGGAAACACTGCTAATGCATCATTTAGCCAATGATTTTCATAATGAACAAGTTTGAGATTTTTTTACCACCATTACAATATACCAATACAATTCATATGCAATAATTACAATCACGAGTCAGAGTCGTGCTCTTCTCATGTCCTGATGTTTAGAGGTCACTACAGTTAGATGTCTCTATCGTGGGATGCAGACTAAATAGAAGCAAATTAAGAAACAAAATATCGATCTCTGCGGGTCCCTTCCTCTCCAGCTCTACTCGACCATGTCGTCTTCTCTTTGTCTAGTTTATTTTTATGCCCCTTCATTGTCCCAGCTTTATGTCTCCTCAGCACTAATCATCACCTCTTTAAGCTCCAGGCGTTCAGCGCAGGGTTCCACATGTTCTTCATCAGGAGTTCATTCATACAAATAGAACACACACACGTCTCTGCTGTCAGGAAGTAGACATACCCAGGTATAGGAAACGGGAGTACGTGAAGTTAATCGTGTAATGGTCTGAGATTTTGCTTCGCCGGGTTGTAGCGACGTCTTCACTGCGATAGAAGTAATATTGTTGTCAAGGCAACCGAACTGTTGAGCAGCGAGTTTGTCTGCTTGGCCTTTTTTTTTTTTTTTACCGCTCCGTCCACCTCCTCTGCCTGAGAGCCTCTGTCTGCCGGCGGGGATGGGTTCCTTTGTGTCTTCACACCGTGGAACTGTCGCAGCGTTGCGGCCAAATGACACGTTTTTTGGAGGCGGCGGCTCGACAGGAGATGGATCCTCGTCATGTTTAAAGCGAGAGGAGGAGGGGGGGGGGGGTTACCGCCACAGTGACATTAGCATGTTGAGTCTGAACGCACTATTCCACCAGTGGACCGCGGTGAGGCTATTTCACACTCTCTTGGACTTCAAAGCTGTTCTGTGGCAGCAGCTTGGGATGAGCTCGCTGTGTCGGCGGTGCCGCCCTGCTTTCCATTCCTCGCCGTGCACGCCCGTAGCAGTCAATCACCTTATCTCACTCGCTCCTCTTTAACGCTCAATGCCCTCTTCTTAAGCGGCCTACCCTCTGCTCACAGCGAGGCCTGCAGCTTATTACTTAAACACATCGGATCCGTAGCCCGTAATCATCCGATAAGCAAAGCCCAGGGGTCGGTATCGAGATAGGTGCATCCCTAGAAGGATTAAATAAAACTGATATGCTAGCTTGTTTGATCTTGTTGGTTCTTCAGGTTCTCAGCTTTCAGATGATGTACACCACGCCTCTGTGACATCTACTGTTGATCTGCTATCTCCTCCTAAAGAGCCCCTGCCCCCCCCCCCCTACAAATAACAAGCTGTGTCTATGGTATAGAAGAAGTTCATTCTATTGGATGCATTAACGGCTGGCCATGCGGCAGAATATAAGGCAGTCACAGTGTGTAGGTGGCATGAAGCAGCTCTAAGCGCTGATGAGCGGATCTATGAACTGAGTCAGTTAATGTTGGCAATGGAGACTTGGTGAATGACCTAATTAACTAAAGAACTGTAACTAAAGAGGTGTTAATTGCCCCACGCTTCTCACTCACAGTTCATCATATCCTGGTTCAGATATCAAACAATTCTTAGAGTGCAAAAAATCTAAACCAGTTTGAAAGAAGAGTTCAAATGTGCAACTGTAAGGTCAGTATATGAAGTGGAACCCAAAGGAAGCAAAGAGTCACAGGTCACACTTAAAGATGTTGTAGGTGAGGTGCATCATGGGCTTTAGGGAGGAGGTCAGGATGAGCAGTTGGCGTCTTTAAGGGTGAAAAGGTTGTAGAGGAGATTCAGATGGGCAGCCAAAAGACTGTCTCTCAGTAGGAGTCGTATTTTAGGTGAAACCTTTAATTCACTTCCACATTCCCCAAATCTTTACCCCACGTGCTCTTTGTGTTCAAGCACTGCTTCTCTTCAGTGTGTAAAAGAGGCTTTTCTCAAGGGTGATATACCTGGAGACATAACCTGAGTGCTGAAGTACTTAGCAGCAGCAGCAGCAGCAGCAGCCACTGGCTTTTAGCTCAGACTGCCACTCTGTGTGAGCAGCCAAATGTAGCTCTGTGCTCTGGCAAAGGTAGGATCCAGAGGTTTAGATGGTTTAAATATAGCTGACTACAGGGACGGAGAATGGTGTTGCATATTTGATTCTTTAGTTGATTCATAAGAGCACAGCAATGAGTCCGCTGTGGAGGACACAGACGGGTCAAGACATCATTTAACGTTAGTACAAGACAGCCTATCTTTTTTACATCATTTATTTGACTTCCTGATTTAAATCATTAGATCTTATCCGTGGTATTTGTGGCACTCAAGTTCTCAGATGTTTTGTGATGAACTTATTTCATGTTTTACAGATTTCTGTTCGAACTTTTGAATTCGCTAAAGTGGGAAACAGCTTCTCTTCCATTTCACTGGGTGTAAACAGACGCTCACTGGCGACTTTCACTGTTCTAAATTGCAATACATCGTTATGCCGCTGTTGCAGTTACAAATGACACCATGTGCAGTGTTCTCCATGAAGACACCCGTCACAGTTTTGTCAACAGTTGGAGGGGGCGCGAAATTTGACGTAGGCAGCCAGCTCGTAATTCTCTATGCTGGAAAAAGCCCTTTTTTACACGGCCTCTGTCGGAATCCTCACCCTGCCTTTTGGCACACATCACGGCGTGTATTGATAAACACCACACTGTGTGGATTGATCTTCTTCAGACATCCACCCTCAAGAAAACTATACTGAGCTTTTATTCTGCCGTATCGCACACGTACAGGCTCATGTGGTGAAATCCGTTTCTAGCATTAGCGGTGCTCGGTGCTACAGCGTCTCCTGCGACGTGCACGACGTGCACACTCTCATTAAAGCCCTCGGTAGGAGGACCGGCCGTGTTCGTCCCGTTCTGTGCTCCAACATGCATGCAGATTAGTTTGCTCAGTGGAGGTAGAGCACCTTGTGTGGTCACGAGCTTTTATGAACCAAAAAAAAAAAAGGTTCAAATGAAGTTCAGCCAACGTTTTGGATCACCAGCCTTATTCTACATGCAGTAGTCGGGACAGAACGGACATCAGATCAGAGTACAGAAAACTACATTTCACACAAATACCCATGACCTCAAAGTGTGATTGGATTGGTCCCCTTTCCCAAGTAGCACATGTGAACACAGATCACATGTTGATGGGTCTGAATGGAGCCGTATGTGCTTGAAGGCCAGGCAGGTTCAGGAACGTGAGGCAGCAGTCCGCTCTCTGTGCTGTTCCCTATCAATCTGCTGCTTAGCGCGGACGGCACGGCGACACGTGAAGGACATATTCCATTTTCCTGCTCCGGTGGCAGCACTCTCTGCGTCCCATTCCCAGGCTGACCCCCCCACCCACCCACCAGGAGATGGATTCAGCACTTCAGAACACACCCGCGTTTCAGGCAGCTGGTGGGCTGAGTGGATTTCCATAGAGATGGTCAGCAATAAAGCGACAGAAGGAAGGTGCGCTGTGTAATAACCTGTGGGGCTCGGAGAGCTGGAGAGACTGATTTGAGCAATTTCCTAAAAGGCAAATCACGTTTTGAGGTTTTTTTTCGGTGTAAAAATGTCATGGCACAACTAGTGACAGCAGCTGCTCTCCGAGGGTATTGTTGTCTGTCTGACTCCAAAATAGCGAGCTTTACTCTTCAGCAGTCCTTCAAATTGAACAATATAATACTTCGTCTGCCCTCTAGATCGACACGTTTTCTGATCTCATCTGAAGGTTTAGATTTGTAGTTAAAAAGCTAAAACGTACAAAACAGTAGTTTAGTCTTTAAAACAAAACATGTTTCATTTGTTGAAACTATAACTACCCCTATGTGACCTAATTAGTCTTGCATAAATCCAACTGTGACACTAACATTTCTATGTGGTGATGATATCACGTAAACCAAATTGTTCTGTGTGTGTGTGTGTGTGTGTGTGTGTGTGTGTGTGTGTGTGTGTGT
>NW_022280051.1:3406166-3426499 GCF_004355925.1 Anarrhichthys ocellatus | reverse complement strand
TGTGTGTGTGTGTGTGTGTGTGTGTGTGTGTGTGTGTGTGTGTGTGTCCATCTGAAAGCCAGTTGGTTTTTATGGATTCCAGCACTTTCACCACAGAGTTGTTGGCATCCTACTCATTCGTTGAGGACTAATCAACAGAGCACTGTGTGTGTGTGTGTGTGTGTGTGTGGTGGAACTGGCGAGGTTTTAAGCCCATCCTGATCATTTAATTAGTCTGATTACCCAAACAGCTGTCTGCTGGCGGTCCCTCTGACTTAAATGCACAAACACACACACACACACACACACGTACGCACAGCGTGATGATGCTAGCCTACATGTGTGACTGCCGCTGGGGGCCCTCAGAGCAGGGTGTGATAAATATTGTCTCCGTGGCTCTGATGTCGGCTCACCCTCCACGCTGGAGTAGGAAGTGTTCTGACCGAAGTCTCTCTATGCTGAAAGTCCTGTGTTTGGTACTCGGTGTGTTTTTATATGCCTGTGCCGAATCCATAAATTGAGAAGTAGCAATTTGCAGCATTTGTTTTATGAATTCAAATAGTGTTGACCTCACGTTTTCAGTCTCGGTAGGACTCTCAGCGCTCAGCACTTGCAGTACTCGTGGCAGTAGTATCTGCGAACAGAAAGTCGATACACCATGCATAATTCACCACGCATGCACACATAATTTACATTGACAGAGGCAAATGAATAGGAGGAACAAAAGGCCGTGCGTTAAGGAACCGCCATGCCTGCAACGTTGAGTGCTGCTCCATCTCGGCTCACAGGAGGAGTCGCTCCGCTAGTTTGAGGCAGAGCAGCACCTCCATCCCTCCGTGGAACCAGCTGCTCGCTTGTTTTTTAGTTTTTTGTGACTCTCCACAGGCTGCTCTTTCTCTCGCTCTCCCTCCCTCCCTCCCGGCCTCCCAGGGGAATTACATGACACCTGCTAAGCTTAGATGTTGGATGCTCCTGCTCTACATAGCAACAATGATTCTCATCCAGCCATCTGTTCCGGAAACCCGTTATATTGGCTCTAAACATGCGAGGACGAGTGGGAATAAGTGCACGAATTGTTCACACCATTCGGATTGTCGTCATGTTCCGCTGATTGGCTCATGCACCGGCGAGTGGACTTTCCTGAAGCTCTGTCAACCCTCAGTGGTCGTCCCGATAGCTGCGAGAACTGACGAGGAGCAACCTCGAGAGAGAAACGAGCGCTAGCGTCCCATTTGTTTAGGTGACCTTATACGCCTCGCTGACTCCAGACCAGTGCTTTCCTCGTGCCGGGGTTGGACTCTTGCGCTGATGTATGTGCACACACAAACGCATCTGTTTCTGGATACATTACCAAACATTGGTCCCTATTGAGTGGAGAGCTGCAGTTCCCTGCTGTGTTTTCTAACTGCTGCTCAGAGAGTGGGAGAGGTACTTACACTCTGATGGTGGAAGTTCTGATTTATTCGGGACCAACGACTAAACAAAGAGTGCTCTGATGCTTGTGAGGCTATGAAGACTCTGTGAGATTTATTCAGACAGTTAAAGTGCCAGTGACGGGGAGGAGAAGCCAAACTGGTGCTGCTCGTCAGTCAAAAATGTCAGTGAAACCCAAAATATGAAGGAGCAGCCAATATAGCAGCAACGTCTTGTGTCTAAGAACTTTGGCAGTTTGGGGAAAGTTGAACTCATGTTTTTCATTTGCATGTTATATACTTTAAATAAAATCCAACTTAGCCCTATACTTTGATTAAAATGTATTTATTCACGCGTGGGGGCTTCGATGGTTTTTGGTAATAAATGAAAAGGTTTGGTTCAAGTTATTCATCAAAGAAAACAAAATGTGCTTCTTCAGCGTGAGAGTGAGCTGCTGTCCTCTGTTGGTCTGTGTGAAGGTAAATAAGCAGCACTACTGGCCACTTTATTAGGTACAGCTGTTCGATTGCTCATTAACACAAATATCTAATCGGCCAATCACGTGGCAGCAACTCAATGCATTTAGGCATGTAGGCATAGTCGTGACTGGTTGCTGTCTTCTGACAGAGCAACTTTGGGATGTGTTGGAAACGGGAGATTCGCAACTTCTCAAAGGACACATCTTAAGTCGATGACAAAAGTCTGCTTTTATAGCGTTAAATCCTGATGTAACACCCATAGAATCTCACATATTCTCGGTTCCATTGCGATGTCGTAGCTTGGAAAAAATGGGCTGTGTGTTTGGACTTGCAAACATCTGTACAACCACATAAATAAAGAAAATAAATATATGTCAAGGAACAGGAGAAGAGAAGAAATGGAGAGATTGCATCACCAGAATGGCCGGAATTTGTGACAGAGAAGCGTCACCAGAAAGTCACTATTTCTAAACAAACAGCAACCTAATTAGGAGGAATTCTGTTCCTCTGGAGTGAGACAGCGCTGTGTTTCACTGAAACGCAGTGTTTAGTTTCACCGTGTGGTTGTTGACAGTGGAGGAAGGTCAGATCCAGGTCATGTGGATGCAATAAACCGAGGAGGAGGGGGGGGGGGGGGGCGTGTGATGGGGCAGGGGGGGATGACTTTTAATCTGGGAGAGGCACTTAAAACAGATGCAGTGCCGGGCGCTGCAGATGGGGGGCATCGTAGGACCTGAGAACCTGGAGGGATCCGAGAGAGGGGAAAAAAGGGATCTCGGTGAGATTGGTCCCCACCGCCGGAGCCGCGCTTCAACGGTCGCTCTCCCTCACTCGCAGCAACACACACACACACACTTCTCCTCTTTCCCGCTCTCCCTCTCTCTCTCTCTCTCTCTCTCTCTCTCTCTCTCTCTTTCTCTCTCTCGCACACACACTCTCTCTCTGCCTCGGTGTCTCCTCAGTCACTCGTTCATCCGCTCTCTCCCGTTTCATCTCTCCACACGGCGGAGTGCAGAGAGAGGTGAATCGCTTTTTTTTCCCTGGGCTGGCTGGCTGGCTGGCTGGCAGTGGCTAGATTTGGGGCAGACAGAGACAGAGTTGGGGGACTCCGAGGGACAGGACGGTACTCGGAGAGGAGAGTGGGGGGGGGGGGGGGGGCACCAACGAGGAAAGATCCAGCGCAAGATTTCCTGCAGCGGAGATTATTTTGCATCACAAAAACCTGTGGAAAGAGGGATCTGACACTGTACTGGCTGCTCAACCGCTGTCCGCACAAGAGGTGCCATTTAGTGTGTTAATATGTGTGTGTGTGTCTGTCTGTCTGTGTGTGTGTGTGTGTGCGTGTGATTCTGAGTCTGCTCACCTTTTCAGTATGCAGATTCATTGGCTTCTTCTCTCATGCAAATGTGAAGTTGGCTGCTCCACGTCTCTGACAGAGACACAGACAGAGCCGGCCACTGTAATTCAGGTTTGCATGATTATAATGCAGCGCCCCGGGAATTAGTTCAGCTCTGATGGATTAAGGCATGATGTGTGTGTGTGTGTGTGTGTGTGTGTGTGTGTGTGTGTGTGTGTGTGTGTGTGTGTGCATTTCACACGACAGAAGAACCAGAAAAATTCCCCAATATGATGGAAAACTTCCAAATTCAAATGTGCATCTCTGTTGTATTTCCTCTTAATTTCCTCCACCTTCTGTCTGAGCGCTTTCACAGTCCATCTCTGTTGAGATGCGTCTGTCTGCACGTGTGTGTGTGTGTGTGTGTGTATGTGTGTGTGTGTTACATGTATGCTCTCCAGCGTATCATGCTCGGATGTCACTGCCTCAGGATCACGGAGGGAAAAAGATAAGTGTGGGGGGGGCTAAATGCTACGTGGCACCGTGCCAAGTTGCCGCTTTAAAGAGGATGTTGAAGGTTAGCCGAATGTCTTCTCAGCATGTGCGCCCTCTCCGTCTGTCTCTCTGCTTCTTCCCTTCTATGCGGAGGAGAAGCGAGAAGGACGAGTGTGTTGGTTAAAGCGGCACCATGAGGTTACTTAAGTAACGCCAGTAGAGCCCCCCCCTCCCTCTGCTCATCCGTCCCGTCCTGCCTCCATTTGATATGTGATTGTATGAGTGTGAGGCGGAGGAGACAGATGGAGTATTTGTTGGGTAAGGGGGGGTGGTGTTGATGCTTGCTGTAGCTTTCTCCCCCTTTTTACTCCCCCGTGGGATTTGCCCTTGCCTTCCATCTCTCCTACATCCATTTCTCTGTTGTCCCTTCCACCACTTTTTTTTCATCTTCTGTCCTGCTGAGCCAGCGAGATTGACTGGTTTAAAGTGGAAGTCCGTCCACAGGACTGGGAGTGCTGAAAGAGATGGAGAGGGAGGGGGAAGGACTCAGGTGAGGGAGAGGAGAATGGAAGTAAAAAATAGCCCCCGGGGGAGTCCGCGGATGATTTATATGTAGACATTTCTCCGCACTCCACCAATCCGTGTGCAGATGATGGATGGGAGACCGTTCATTAGTGTCGGCCGTGTTTGTTTGTGGGGATTTAGCGGATTCAAATAGTTTGCTGTGGTTTTTCAGTGATTTCTGGGTCATTTGTCGCCCCAGTGTTTTCAGCTTCCTCTGCTCGCTGTCGAGGTTTGGAAACAACACAGAAAACCCGAGTGAGTCCAGCCATTTATTTCTGGGTAATTCACAAACACGTCCAGCTGTCCCCGTTTCTGATCAAGGGCTGAGTAGGTTATTTCGCCTCACACCATTCCTCTTCTTTCGACAGGAGGAAAATGTCAGAGTGATTGATTTGAAGAGGGGGAGGTGTGATTCTGATTACTGACTCCTGTCCCTTGTGTTCCTCCAGGGGGCGTGATAGACAAGGACCTGCGCCACTACCTCAACCTGCGCTTTCAGAAAGGCTCGGTGGACCACGAGCTGCAGCAGATCATCCGGGACAACCTCTACCTCCGCACTGTCCCCTGTGAGTTACCTTTTCCTCAACCTACCTACCTTCACTCCCTTCTCGCCTCCTTGAGGGAAGCACTCTGGCCCTCTTGAGGCTCCTGTGTCAAAATCTAGTTTTGTTTCAGTAGATGATTTGCTACCATGGTCCATAGCTGTAGGTTTGTTGTTGCTGCAGGATGGTCTGCAGTGTTTCTGTTCTATCTTCTAGTATCGGCTCGGCTCGCTTGCAACCTCGACCGAGGTGGTACCAAAAAAAAACACACTGCCACTACTAGACACAAAAAGGGCAAGTTGAGTTGAGCTGAGTTGGCAGCAGGCATGGGGGACCATTGACCCTTCACTAAATACCGCCTCTCAAACGCAGACTGGCCAATCATAGTGTAGCATCATCCAGTTGCGATCAGGGTCTGAGAACTATCAACAGTGCTCCGTAGACTGCTTTTGTGGCTTTGGAAACGTAAAACATTGTGTAATAGTGATACTCTGGTGAGCTTTGAAAGAGATACAAGTGTCTGTGTAAAAACCTGTGGAGCTAACATTAGCAGAGTAGCACATCCTTATCTAACATTAGCACCTGTATGCTACGCTAGCTACTGATTGTATACTGAATCTACACATGCTGGTGTTGCTTTTTAATGATTGTAACGGCGAATAAAGAAGTACTCGGCTTTCCAGGAAAAGTGTCGTTGCTTAGTTTCAGTGTTTTCTGTCTGGATCCCCAGGTGATGTGGTGGTTCACTTTTACCTTTTACTCTGTGATCCGTAGCTTTAGCTTCCATCTTTATCTGTTTAACCTGTTTTCACTGCTGAACTAGTTTGACATCCTGGATACATCCTTAAAACATATACTTTAGGCCTTTCTGTCTGCTTCTCTATGAAATCACTTCTTAATATAATATTTATGCCAGAGAGTGCGGTTAGTGACGGTGTGGGCTCCATACTAACACTGACAGCTTGACTGCTAAGCTTGGCTTCGCAAATGGTCAATAGCCTCTCCCTAACAGGTCCATCTGACCATGCTTGTTGCCTCTCATTAACCCGAATCATTCTAATTATTAAGAGAGTACAGTATGCATTGGATAAAGTGTGAGACGAGTGAGGGATGAGACGCCCTCTTTCCCTCGCTGCCATTGGCTCCGGGCCCAACAGTCCCGTCGTCCTGTCCGTGTTGGTAATCAATCAGCTGCTGGGGTGTTGGTTTAGCTGGAATCGGTCTTGTCTGGAAGTTCGATTCTTGAGAATCAAGCGTCGACTGCAGCTCTCTGTCTCCAATTAGCCGCATTAACCGCATCACACAGTCGAGCAGCCCAGTTGTGTAGACAATCAAAGATACGATTTGGAGGGCTTTGTTCAGGAAAGCATTCCAAACTCCATTCCTACGTGGGTCTTCTGTGTGTGCGTGTGTGTGTGTGTGTGTGTGGCCTTTATCAGTCTTATTAAGCCCCCCGGTGATTATATGAGCTTAGACCTGCTGATGTTTAATCCATATTCTTGCGATTGCTGTTTGCCATGTTTGCTGAACATGTGCTCATCGCCATCAGTCAATAGGCTGTGATATTAAGAGTGTCTGTTTGCGTGTGTGTGTGTGTGTGTGTGTGTGTGTGTGTGTACACGCTCTTATCTGTGTGTAGCGAGTGTTAGCTCCGCATTAGCCCAGTCGTGCCATTAGGCCCAGCTGTCTGTTTGCTAACTGTCCCCTGAATCCTTAATGGAGGTGCATTCTTCAAGGCCAGGAGCACGGCGAATTCACTGGAGCCACATTTCCACCTCCCTCTCTGACCAGAATACAACAGGAGAAACTGAGGGGGGGTGGGGCGCTTATTTGTTTGCAACAGAAGCGTAATTTTCTCTGATAACCAGTCACAGAGCTGCTGCGGGTGAGGCATTGGAGATAGAGAAAGGGGTGAAGAGTAAAGAGGGAGAACAAATGGGAGAACAAATAGAGGGGGAGAGGGGGGGGGGAGGTATGGTGATGTGACACAGCCTGTGAGAGCCACATGAGTAAATGGACTGCAGATAAACTGTTGCACAGAGAAGGAGGTTAACCGATGCATTTATGAAGCTTCAACAACGGGCCTCATTGCTGCTGACAGGAAGAGAGGCCTGATGGACGGATCCCTGTTTGGCGCTCAACACATGCACGTTTGTCTTCCAGTGTTGTTTCATCACCTTTCCTCCTTTTAATATATGCTGTCTCGGGCTGCGCAGTTAATCAAAATGTTATGGAAATTGCAATTTTCAAATCACAGAAGGTTCAATGTTCGTTAAAGGTGAAATGTGTGTCAAAATATCATTTCAGATTTAATGGCCTTTTCCTGGCCTACACATCATAATCGAGACATAAGACTCGTGTTTCGTTACCTTAGAATGAGCCGTTTATATATATATATATATAGAGAGCAGCCACACTATTTCTACAGTAGCCCAGAATGGACAAACTTAACACTGTCTCTGGATAGGGCCATTTGCATGTTCATGTTTCCACGTTAGTTAGTTGCAATCGGCAACCTCACTGCTAGATGCCGCCACATACACTGCACCTTTAAGGAAACATCGTTGTGTACAGATTGCTGCAAAAAAACAAAATCATTTAAATATATTTTTTAAAACAAAAAGTCCTTTTGCTGCAGGTGTACTTTGTATTGACTCAGGAACTATGCAGGCAGTTTGCTGCACTGAATAACTCTCATTGGTCAAACACAAGTCTTGAGGCGGATACAACTTATGTACAACATTCATGTTTGTTTAACTGCAGCCAGACCTCATTTGAATGTGATCAGGCTGGCATTGTGATTGGACAAGTGTAATAGCAGTCTGTCAGCGGTATCGCCTACCTCCGATCAGGTGTGATTATCCAGGTATAGAACAAATGAATACCAGCTGTAAATAGGACATTTAAAGGGCCATATGTGGACAAACAATCTAGAGAGATTGTCTTTTTCACCAAGTAGGAGAATAGAGGGAACAAATTGAGGAACATAAAGACACACGGATGCCTCGTGAGCTCTATGACAAGCGATACATCTAAGTGAGACTAAGGGGCGAGGGAGAAAAGAGAACTCTATGTGAAAGATCTGAAGTAGTTCATCAAAGAAATTTAAGCTTAACCCCTGAGTGGTGGAGATGAGACGGCTGACGGGCAGACGGCGGGAGAGCTGCTGCCACCCATACCAATCGTGGACGGAGTCGGCCGGGGCATCTGAGGCGGTGCCGGCTTTTAGACAAATTGCCTGGTTGAAATCCAAGGTCAAAGCGTTAATAGCCTGAGCCCATGTGAAATCAGGCCTATCGTCTGGTAATCCACACATAGAGAGAGCGGAGAGGAGGCCGTGCGTGTGGACTAGTCGAGACGCCTAAGTGGGCTACACCGATCGAGAGCGGGTGAATTATTTAGGGAGAATTGAACTGCAAAACACGGCAATGAAATATATAGATTTCTCTCTCACACACACACGCACACAAGTTTATAGACGGTGTGTGCGCTTTTCATTTGAAGCCTCCAGAGCCGAGCCCGGGGGAAAAACATTTTAAACACTTTTTAAAGTATTTGAACTAATTTCCCAGCGTTTGACTCGGCGTGCGTGCATTTAGTGTAAAGACTTTTAGAGTAAATAACTTAAAGGCCGGGCACATCAACTGAAAGATTAAAAACACAAGTGTCTCACATGTTTCCCCCCAAATACAGAATCAAATATAAATAAGCGCCGTGCCTCTTAATATGTGATAAAAGAAATATATATAACTCATTACTAGGTTGCTCATGTGCTCATTAGCTTTGTTTCTTGCGTTCCTCTTGGTTGCCCCTCCTCTTCCTCTTGATTTCTTAACACACACACGTGTTCATGTTGTTCTGAGCTCTGCCTTTCAGCGCCTTAAAGCACTCAGTGAAGAGCGGTGACTGTCTCTGACGGTCTGGCAGTAATAGAGCCGATGATTAGGAGGTCAGCTGCAGGTAGGAAGGTGACGAGATGCTGCGTCAGTTCTCTCACTTCCCCCTTTCTCTTAACCGTCTCTAAACGGCCTCAGACTATTGCTGTGTCTGAAACAAGTCCTTATCTGCCACGTAGTGCACGTCATTTGCTTTTTGCCGTTTTATTCGGGTGTGAAACGTATGGATTGGACAACGGAACAAAAGAGCAGTGTCCTTGGCATGCACCGTGTTCTAGTTTACTGCCATGATGCTTGTAGGAATGCCGGCTCCACTGACAATAGCTGGGCTAGCATGTAGAGAAAGCACAGAGTGGCTCCATAGCAGAAGAGGGAGCCTTAAACGGAACATCCCGGTGAACATCCCGCTAATGGAAGCTTAAAGTTTATGACGGGTGTGATTGGATGTTCCCACATCTGTCTTTAAAGCTTATTTCACCGCGTTGGTTGAATTGCCCTTCCTGTCAGTCCTCAGGTTTATGCATGCGTTTGTGTGCTTTAGCCTTTACATGCATGCGTAAACAACATATGCCTGGATAGCAGGAAGTGGTGCTGTAGACTGTGAGTTAATGGGGAGTTTGATGCCCGCGGGGACATTGAGTTTGTGTTAATGGCTGAGGCGACCGCGCGCAATCCCGATGGCGTTCGCTTAATGAGAGAGAGACAGAGATGCACTGCGAGTCCATCTGTCTATCCACAGTTGTTGGTTTGATCGTCGCGGCATAGCAGGAAATGCTCATCTCAGCTTTCTCTCCTGCCGCTCTGCTGCACTGTCCATCTTGGCTTCGTCCTTTCATTATCTTTTTTTTTTGGCTTCCAACCTGTTTGGTGCGTGCATATGTTACAAACAACGCCTAACCCGTAAGAGCGCGATTGAAAGCTGAACTCTACATGATGCTATCTGCCAGGTCCCTGTGAGTGGCCCCCTATGTTCTCTTCCCTCAATTTGTCACATGTCTGCGGTCCTGTTTAATAGCCGGACGTCTGATGGATGACCGTAATAATCAGGATAATAAAAAGACTAACAGCCCCCCTGGTGCCCCTTCATTCATTATTTAGCATCTCTGTGAGGAACCTAATAATCGCCAGAAGTGTGAGTCTCCCAGACAGTAGGGGGCCTCACTGCGGAGCTCTGAGGCCCCGGCGTGGTGAGGAATGAGGAGCAGATTGAGGCTTTCAAGATAGAGGATTTGAGGTGAATTGGAGGTTGATGTGTGTGTGTGTGTGTTGAGTGAGAAACAATCACACCTGGTGTTTGTTTTGCATGTGTATTAATGGATCTCCTTCTGACAAAGGTTAGGCAGATCAGACAAATACCTTTAGTCAAAAGCTCACTCTCTGTCATCCCTCCTTTTACTCCCTGTTCCCTTTTATCTCCCCTCACTTACTCATCGACTCATTGGAGGACGGGTGGGGTTTCCATGGCAACTGTTTCCACCCCCCGCCTGCGTCAAAGGCTCGACTCCTCTCAAACTCTCAGCCCACTTTCTTTTCCTCCCCTTCCCTTCCGTACCTCTCCTCTTCCTCTCCCCTCTCTTTCTCCGTCTGCCTAATTCTTCTCCACTTTCTGCAAATGGAGACTGCAGGCCACACGGGTGTAGAAACACGGAGCAGTGCAGACGCCAGGTACTGCTTGTCGGGGTTAGTGGGATTTGAACCCACGCCTGACGGAGGAATTCCTCGAACTCATGAGCTCGGAATAAATAAAAACGATCCATATGATCCCTGACTTTTTTAAGAAATGTGACAAGCAATCTGCCGTCACTCATCCTGGCTTTGAGTGAGGAGGCGAAACGGAGAGGTGTGTGTGTGTGTGTGTGTGTGTGTGTGTTGGAGGTGAGGGAGGGTTCGGAAGGGGTTGACTGACAATGCGGGACACAGGTGTGGATGTGCCGGGTGGTGAGTGTGACACGATGCTGGATGCTCGTCGGCAGATGCACCCTACAGACATGACAGAGAAGAAGTGTGAAATTTGTTCCCTAATTGGCCTTCATCGCACAAATACGCCCCCTCCCCTCCAAACTCCGGCCATCCTCTACCCTTGTCTGTCCAGTAATGGTGTCGGATAGACACGTCCATCAGGTCCATCACACCTCACCACGCTGCTGTCGTGGGAACGTCCTGTGTCATCTTCGCTATTATGATCTGATGTCTTGTGGGGGAATGAGAGAGAGAGAGGATGTAATATTTAATCAACAAACCTTTTTTTTTTTTTTTTTCTATTCAAACACATTTGCAACCTGAAGCCGACTGGAGCCACTTACTGTGACTTATTCATCGTGTTTGAATCCGAGCTGAGGCATCGGCGGCTCTGCGTCGGGATCTTAATGGAGCTCGGTTCCACCGCACGTCCTCGCTCCCATGACACGCGACAGCCCTCCGGATTTTTCCAGAAATACATCCATTGAGGTGGTAGTGATAGAAAACGACAGCTCCTTTAAGCTGGAGATAATCAAAACGGTGGGTAAGAGAGTGGACCTAGATAGCTTAATTGTGTCCACAAGGAGTAGTCTAAGTATGTCTTACTCACACGCTGCTGACTTCCACCACAAAGCCCTGCGCGCCAAGAAGAAGACGTTCTGTGAAATTCAGCTCTGTTGATCAGAGGATCTCTTTGGGACATCGTCTGTCTGTGTGCAGCGTGTCTTACAAATCACATATTGAGCCGCGTGCGATTGATAAAATGTTTAATTTATTAGGTTTCAATGGGAAAAATCCAACCACCTCAGCTGCACATTTTTCACTATCAACTCAATAAATGGGCCTTGGGACTATATAATAGATACAACATAATACCCATTCATTTGCCAACTACAGTTTTGAAGCCTTGAGTTTGGCGATTTGGCCGTCGCCATCTTGGATTACGGCGGTCGCGGTTGGCTTTTTTGCAACCAATGAACGGAGGTGACCATATTTGCAGTTCTTGCCGCCGGCTTTTTCACCCACTGTTGAAAAAAACTCCTTGACCCAGCAGGTAGAGGAATCCCTTTCATTAAGTCTTCTTACAGTATTGTAGGAACCCAGCATTAAAAAATCAAGAAGTGTGTTTTTTCACCTCGAAATGCTGGGTATCCATTTTGGCAGGACAGCAGGGTGCAGTGCAGTGCTCAAAGCATATAGTTCACCAGCGAGCCTTATCTCTGAAGAGGTAAATGGAACTGCAAACCTTGGGCCATCATTTTAAACTCAGCCTTAACTCCCGTTTTAAACAATGACACAGCAGAGATTACAATTCAGGGTTTTTATCAGGAACAGCCCGAAAGTCCTGGTGCATTGTGACCGATGATTCGGGAGGCCTGCTGAATGCTCGGTGCTGCCACTGTGTGTTATGTGTAATATGTGTGTTACAATGAATGATGAAGAAACTTCTGCACTGAGCAGCATGTCTTGTTGTGGTCATAGTTCATAATAACCGTAATCAGTACATTGAAAATAGATTCAACTTTAGTTAAATAGTTATTTTTTACTTTTAACAAACAGTGAAATGATAATTAATAATTGTTTTATCATAAGTTTGTTTAATATAAAATAAAAGAGCAAGTTGATGTCAGTTTGACAGAATTGACAACTAAGCCCCGCCCCTAAAAAAAAACCCACCACCACCTTTTAATGCCCCTAAACACTGATTGTCGCTGTTACTACCGCCTCATTTTAATACACGGAGACATTCAGAGCTTCACAGGCCTAACATGCCTAGGTATGGCTGTTAAGCTATGATTGGGCAATCGCTATTAGAGCCAGGAGTTTCTCAATCGGTCAATGAAGTGACAGCGTCAGCTTTATAGGCTCTTAGTGGGTTTTTACCAATATGAATGTCTCCATGGTTTCTCAGGTCATACTCCTACAAAGAGTAATTATTGATCTCGTGTGACATTTGAGGTGTCTCGTCTGTCAGCCTGTGCGCTGAGGACACGGAGGTGTGTTTGATTTGGTCCACGGAGCAGCTCGGGGACACGCACAACCCACGGCCTTAATATTCATGCGAAGAGCCTCTGTGGCCAAAAAAAGGGCGTTTCTTTGGCCGAGCGTGAACCAGACCTCTGCCTCTACGAACACACAGCCGGGAAAACTATTCCTCTGAATTAAAACGTGCTCTAATTATCAGATGATGACCAGAGGGAGGCAGTACTCTGATTACAGTGACGGTCATGTAAACATCTTAATCACGTTATCTTGTATCCAGGTCATAATGGAGAGGAGAATAACTTGATTATTATTCATCAATCTGTGGAATTACTTCTGTCAGGTGCAGCTCAGTGTGCTGTCTCTCAGTATTTAGATCTTTGAACTCTGCAATAGAGCGTGTTTTCATCAACTTTGAATGAATAAACACACAAAACATATTTCTCTTAAATAAATCTGAATGTAGAAACATGAACACATATATTGCCACACAACTAACATTATTTAAACTCTTACATTTTTTTAGTTTTTGACATATGCACAAGAGGCTCCAAGAGGACACCGTTTCAGTGGCAGCGATGAGCAGCATCCATCGCGGAGACTTTGTGCGAGGCCGGAGACGAGAGAGGAGAATCCCAAAGGGTCCGTCTCATTAGAGACAGTTTCACTGTCACAATTCTCCAGTCTTAGCAGAATTAGGCTTCGCCATCTCTCGTGTTAATTACTGGGGCTGAATGAGTAATTGGCTCCTCTCGGATGCTAAAGCCAGTGAAGACGAAGGGACTGAGGAAGGAGAGAGGAAACAGGGCGAAAGAGAGTTAAGGAGACACAAAAACAAATTCACTGCAGATTTTTTGTTCACGTTTGAGGTTAAGATTGCACGAATTACAATGATGATGTATTTAGTTTCTTTGGAGCGAGGTCGATTTTTCTGAGCACGTTGTTGAACGACGACAACACAGAACCAAGACAGCAAACTTCATTACTCCTTTCTACCAGATCCACTCCTTCTGTCATAACCTTTCACAATAAGAGCCACAGACATACAGAGTGCATTGCGTAACTGTTTACCAGAAGGATGTCAAGTTCACTCAGAGCATTTGGCTAAAAGGAAACTCAATAAATCAGCCTGCCAGACGCTGCTCTGGTTCAATAGTTGACCCCCGGTGTGTAAAGGCCTTAGGCTGTGCACTCGGGTCGACCGCGATGCCCAAAGGGTTGTGAAATAACTTTCATAGGAACATGAAAACGTCCTGCAGCCGGGGGCTGATTTCCCCCCCCCCCTAATCATGTCTCTGTAATATTCAAGCAATCATTTAGTCTGGGAGGTCTCTGCAATCAGGAGATCCAATCTGTGCCGCCACTGCTCTCTGTGGCTTTAGGTAATAGCACGACAAGTGCTTCTTCTGCTCACACACGCATATCAGAGCTCTGATTCTGTTTATCCAAGCCCCTAATGAAATATTCCATCTTTGCCACATCAGTAAGACGGGGAATTGAATGTGCAGAGGCTGCTACGCTATCTCAAACTGTGACCCGGTGAATGAGGGAAAGCTATCATAATGTCAGACTGTCTGTGTCATTATTCGCCGCGATCCGCGTAACTAAGCCCGACACCGCGCATATTCAATTTGGAAGGTAATGATATTAGGGCAGAAAGTATACGCACTTATCTACAGCTGCAACACTAAGCAGTAAAGTGATTGAAGCTCGCCGCCAGCTATTCCATGTAGAGGCTCGGGTCTCTCGGCTGACGCAGGTGCAGCTTTCAGGACGTTTCATAAGAAACTCGCAGGCTGTGAAAGATTAAAACTAGCAGGTCTCGTACTCTATTCTAAAGTGCATGGTGCAATGCAGCAAAATGTCTCGGTCAAGCAAACCTCTGAGTGGAAACACGTGGAAGGTCGACGCCACACGGATAATACACGTTTTCAATCTATTGGACTACTTTCTTTACGTTGTCTCAGTCCTTTCTGTTTGGTCAATGTTCTAGCGAGTCCTGTTTTTGTGCCAATTAGAGCACTGTTAATCTTCCCGGTTAAGGGCCCATGCCATTGATATGACATGTCATAGTCACAGGGAGTACCACTCACTCATTGGGAAACAAAGTGTGAGAATCAGAGGTCAACAGTTATTGGGTTTCTCCTCTTCACCTCTTCAATATAACCTTACAAGTGTGTTTTTCGCTTTTTACATTTTATTGTGAAATTATTAATAATCATTGTCATATAGAGGTGTGTAAAATACACCTCCAGTGCGGCTGGTTAAACGTGTACTGTAACACTTTTGTCCTTTTCTAATGAATTGAATTGTAATTATATTGCGTAGTTTTTGATGGGGTTACATTTTAGATTATTGTCTGACTAAAGTGTTAAAGTGCACATTATATTTCAATCCCGACGCCCCTGCTGATAGACTTGTACTGTGCGGTTGCAGTTCCTTCCTCACAGAAGATGTTGGTGTCGCAAACCAAAGACGTTCTGATTAGAGGAACATTTCCCAGGTGCACTAGCAGGCGTTGCGGCTTGGAGTCCCGGTGCTAGCATCCACACTAATGTGACGTTCAACACCTCGGGTACCTCGTGGTTACGTCACGGTTTGCAGTGCACCTTTGCCGGGGACGAAGCGAGAACAGTGATCACCAAACGAGCAGCGTTCACTAAATTATCTCTCGGTAGTTGTTTGTTCAGCTTTTTCTCTGCTCCGCTGTGGTTCGCTGTCATCCCGCTACGCCCCAGAATCTCTCCGCTGTACCATATTAAAAAGGAAAACAGGCAGTAGTTGAAAATTCATGTTATTACACAAAACCACTCGCCACAACGTGTTTGAGTCCTGCACACACAAAATAAAATTCTGCAGTTTCATATTTTCTTTGCCGGTTGTTTTGATAAACTGCACTTTCTCTCACCACAGAACACTCCAGGCTCTCCTCTGATTTCCCACCTCTACCTCTCAGTTTACCGAAGACAAAATCTGTTTTATTTGGCTCTCCCTTTCCTCCCTCCCTTGCTTCCTCCTCCCTCTCTCCTCTCCTCAATTGCTGTTGGCTTTTTGTGTTGCAATGCGCTCCAGTGCACAGGAAGACGCTCTGGTTGCTCAAGGTGAGATTGTTCGACTGATCAACAAAGGGCAAGCGAGTGTTTCCTTTTGTTAGACATGAGCGGCGCATCCCCAGACAAACGTACAGTAACGTTCTCACAGACGCACACACATGTGCATCAAAGACCGACTCGCTCAGGGTTTCATTGTAGTGAGTTGTGTGGCTGAGCAGACCCAGGAAGTGTTTTGTGATCGCCGGTTCTGTTTTGGATCTGGCTCTAGGGTTGAGAAATGACCCGGAATCACCGATCTCTATGGCTGACAAATCAGCTATCGATTCTTGTGTCTCTCCTTGCGTATTTCTGCTAATGTTGCAAACATGGTGCAACACCAGCATGCATTTAGACTCATTAGATTCTCTACAGCCACTTAGTGAATCTAAAGCGTAGTTTATACTCGCCACAGCAAAGCCGGCACGAGGCTACAGGAAAGGACATCAAGGCCTGTGTGTTCTTTCTTTACATGGCTGTTATAAAGGAAATACAGTAGTCAATGAATATGAGGTATGAGTTCACAGTTAATTACACTTCCTCCTCGGCATTGTGGAGGTTGTCTTGTGGCGCTTTGAGAGAGGCGTACATGTCTGCTTTCATTACAGTCTTCTGTCAAACTGGTCCACCTGCTCACATATATCTGAACACACAGATGCACTTCCACTCACAAAGTGATTGAATTCTGTCGAGGGCTGGCGTTCCAAGTCGTATTTTCGGAGACGTGGGCAGATGTTTGTGTTTAGAGTTTGCAGCCAGCGTTCATCTCAGCAGGTTATTTACTCATGGCCTGTTTACTGGATAACAGCCCGACTCTCTGCAACACATGTGCTTTTTATTTCTTTTGCATGTGCACATCGGCGTTGACCTCCACAGACAGACAGACGGTACTGTAACATTGGAGAAACCTGCATCCTCTCTGCAGGGCCTGTGTTTAAGATGTCTGGCAATAATTTTGAGGCTTGAGTGATGGCATCTGTAGGGACTCCATGAGAGACGATTATGAGCCAATTATGCTGATTAATGGGATTATAGCTTCCACCTCTCCTGGTGGATACTTACACATGTAAATAGATCTTTTCCTTCTCAAACTGGAGCGGATTCACTCATACTTCCCTCGCTGCTCAACAATACATGCTCTCCTAATTGAGAACAGGAGCGAACGGATTGAACGTTTAGTGTTTTTTTTGGTGATTTTGCAGCAGAGCTCCTGGGCTTTTGTTTTGCAGTGAAGACGTTTTTTTTTTTTTTTCTTTGAGCAGGAAGGCTTAAACGATCAGGGAGCGCCTTCTGGCCGCGTGCCACCGTGCCGTTTGACTCGACTCCTTAAAACCTTAAAAGTGCCAGTCTCGGTCCGGCGGGCATTCGATGCTCGGGCTCACGTTCGGGAAGCAGAGCTCTCTGACAGAGAAACAAGGTCAGCCGAGAGTGGCTGACCTCTCGGCTGACTCCTCCATCCACTCCCTCTCCCCGGGGTCTGCTCGAGAGAGATGAGCTCTCCAACAGTGCAACGCCTCGGCCATGCAGAGAGAAACCTCTAGCGGGCATCTCACCTGTCTGTGTGGGTTTATGTGGGTTGTGCAGACATGTCGGTCAAGCCTGTGCTTTATGTGCCAGCGAGAGCACCGTACTCTGATACAGGCCGCTGATATGCGGCCTATTCTCCTGCCAAGTCACAGAAGCTCTGCCAACTGTCTGTCAACCCACATCCACAGCTGCCTGCATTGCCCACTCTAATATTTCTAAGAAAAGGAAACCTTGTATGAACTGTGTATTTACCGTGACCTATGAGAGCGACCAGATAGGAAATACTAAACACAGGAGTGCAAACAGAAGAACAGAAAAGTTCTCGTTGCATATTTTTCTCTTCTTAACATGAAAGCATCCACTGGCTGCTGGTGCTGTTATCTTGTTCAGTTTGAAGAGGAAAAGATGTGTGAAATATGGTTAGCACATCTGACCCGACAATTCACAACAAAAAGGCGTAAACTGGGAATGTATGACATAATATTTCAATAAATATTTTAAAAAGTTAGCTTAGCATAATCGGTTATTCCTATTATGCCTGAAACAATGCATCCATACATAAAACAAAGGAATACTTTGTGTGTATGTTTCATGTATTATTTGACTGGAAAAATACAATTTTTGTGAATGTAAGTAGTAGCTCGTGATGCTACATTAAATCACTAGTTTGATATTAATCAAGAAGATTTATATTTCTCTCAAATATCTGAAAATAAGGAAAAATATAAAATCCCACCGGAGCCAATCATTTTGTCTGACGTCCCGATAAACTGACCTATCGATGAAGCACAGCCTGTTGGTAACGTTAGAGGTGCTGCTGTGCATAGTGTACCTGAATGAGAGACACTCGTTCTTCCAGTTGAGCCAACATATCTTACAAGTGAAGTTATGTGTATACAGCAGCGCAGACATATTAACAGACCCAGCTCTCATTAACCTCCTTTCTGCTAGAAGATGCTGCTAATTATAACATATGTGAACAGGCAAACGTTTGCTGACAGATCTGCAAAAAAAAGAAAAGAAAAAAAGCTTTAATTTCTTTGTTTTGAGGATAGTAATGAGAAGCATTTCTTCATCTTGCACCATCATTCAGCTCATATTCTGGGCTGTTGTTGTTGTTGTTGTGTGTAACTAGGCTACATTCCAGCTGAATAGGGTTTCGGAGTTGAGTCTTTGAGGTTCACGTGTGGCTTGTGGCTGAGAGCCACTCGAGGAGAGGGAGGATCAGCGGCGGTGGAGCGGCTAATAACGGTGACGGAAGATCGAGCTCTGCCGATGTTTTGCTTCCTCCAATCATTGGATATTCTGCTCAGAGGCATCCAGACATCGCTCAATGACTCTCAAGGTTGGAGCGGCGACATAAAGGGACATCGCTTTGATGACTCTAAATACCTCCACACCGATAACTGTTCTCCTTCCTCCTCTTCATCTGCTTCCTGTCTGCTTCATGCAGCCCCACCCCCCCCATCCCCACCCCCCCTTGTCTCTCACTGTCAGATTCAAATGAAAAGAGCTGCTCAGCCGTCAGGGACTCTGTGAGCAAAGTGCAACACAAACATGTGTTCCTGTCCTGCGAGGACCAAACACACACACACACACACACACAAATATGCGGTCTCCGCCCCCTCTGCACCTGGTAAACAGATGTGTTTAACAGCAGCTCCCGATAGAAACACACTCGTGCGTCCGGAGGCCCCGGGTCGGTTCCCTCAAGGTCAGCGGTTGAGCGTAAACCAATAGCGTCTGAGTTAAGGGACACGAAACGCCGCCTTGATTCCCCGCAGAGGCTCCGAGTCAATAAGCTGCTGCTCAAGATGTATGAGAGCATTAGAGCTACACTCTGACAAACCAGAGGAGTCCAGTTTGTGTGTGTGTGCGTTTGTGTTTTTGTATTTGTTCATGCACATCGGTGGCTCTCTCTTTCTCTTCTTGTTTGTGTTTTTTTGCATGCGACTCTGTGATTAATCCCTTTTTGGCGAAGAACTGTCTCCAGCGAACAACACTTGTGTATTCATGAGAAGTGGATGATGCCTCATAATGCAAAGTAGCCGTCAGCCAGGAGGAGAAAGAGTAGGAGCGGCAGAGTCTTATCAATCTACAAGGAATGGAGGAAGGAGATGACACATTTAGCACAAACGGGAGCATTTAGGTGGCGCTCCTTCAGCTGCTGCTGTGAACTGTGGAAATTCAATGAGCACGTTTAATTTGATACTTTTACTGAATCTCATTCCGCTTGTTCGGTGCATAACTATTTTATCTTTGTTCTGCCGCTGACGGGTCCACTGATGGCAAACAACATATTTCAGAAAGTGACTGAAATTGAGGAAGTAGACGTACAGTAGTATGGTAATTTCTCCAGCAATGCTTAATAGCTGACGACAGAAGTGATCTTTATCCACACTGCAGAAGGTTATTATGGCAAACAACGCTCTAAATTATGACTCCGATCCAAAATCCATCAAGTAAAGCGGCTTTTTAACCAGAAAGAAAGAGCTTGCAAATCAAGTTACATTTTTATGAAATATGTTTCGACGTTAATGATGATGTGTTGAATGTAAATGTGTGTTTGTGTCCTGGCTCCATCATGTTTTGACGTTATTAGGTCCTAAAACATGTAGTTGAAGCTTATGTTTGTAATGTGAGCAATGGGTCAAAAGACTGTGTAATCTCACCTCATCATAGTTAGAAAACTAAATTTTTAAATCCCCAAATTCCCAAATAGGTACATTCAGACCTTTTTCTTCATTGAACTTAAGCCTATCACTTTGCCTAAAGATGGGCCATAATATATTCAATTAAGTGCATTCAATTCATTTTTTAACATGCAATGTTTTTGTATTATTAATCTGAATTAACGTGTTAAATTCGACACTCTCAGGTACTAAACTTTGAATGAACTGTCACTGCACTACTGACTTGTGTGGCCTTTTGTTTAGGCCTCGGAGCGCGTGATTATAGTACATTTAGCATGTTGCACTGATCTAACGTAACTGGCACAAGCCTCTCTCTCTCTCTCTCTCTCTCTGTGTGTGTGTGTGTGTGTGTGTGTGTGTGTGTGTGTGTGTGTGTGT
>NW_022280051.1:3377274-3406156 GCF_004355925.1 Anarrhichthys ocellatus | reverse complement strand
TGTGTGTGTGTGTGTGTGTGTGTGTGTGTGTGTGTGTGTGTGTGTGTCCAGATTTGTGTGTTTGTATCAAAGAGAAGAGAAAAAGCTAAAAGAGACATGTTGAATGAAGCTGGAAGAGCAACAAGGGAGAAACTGGATAGCAAATGAAGTGAGTGAGGAGGCAGGTCATCTGGCAGCAGAAGGGAAGTAAAAAGTTGAAGAGGTGGATGAAGGAGATGCAGCTAAAAGGAGAGAGGAGGAGTGCCAGAAATATAAACTACGTACACAGCCTAAGTGTTGGCTACAGGGGAACCACACTCATGGGCTCCTCCTTGAAGGTTTACGTTCAATCTCATCGGCTAGTTCACCTGCAACCCATGGTGGAGCAAACTTGAACCGGCCTCTAATACAGAGTCAGATGTGAGCCGTGACCGCCTTTATTTTAGGATGTTGTTCCCAAAACACAGGGCAATTACAGCCAACGTGCAGGTCTAGGTGTCTGTATGAAGGGATGTAACGGGACAGAGGAGCTCACAGGAGCTATTGTGACAGCCCGGGGAACCGAGAACGGTGTGTGAAACGATGTCTAGACGTTCCGTGCTACAAACGAGTCCGGCCCAGCGATTGGCCCAGATAAAGGTGGGAGATTAATGCCGGCAGACAGCTCTGATCAATGCCTGTGAAGAAGACAAAGCAGGGCGAATGAAATTAAGACGCATCTTCCTCCAAAAGAGATTAAAGTCGCGGTAGCCAATGTTACTTTTTTCCTGATGTGGGCGGCATTTTAAGCCATTATTAGACATGAAATATGGGCAGACTGAGCTGGGTAATGATATTTATACAAACGTCTGGCCAGGTGTGAGACAGGGGAAGTTGTGGATCATAAAGTCGACACTTTGACCCCTCGGCCAGGTTGCCGCTTATGAAAATGATCTGGTCCATTAAGGCCAAGAGAAGGGTGCTAATGTGGACATGTGTGTTTGACTGACAGGACATTCAGCCCATCACACTCAGCTGTTGTGGTCGCAGCATGTTCAACCCCAAATTTCGATTAAATATGAGCAGCAGATCTGTAAGACTGAAACTTGACTCCCTGAAGATTTGAACAACAGAAAATAAATAGCACAGTAACAGCTCGGCCGCACATTCTGCGTCACCGTAGAAAGTCCCCAGACGAGCCAAAAAAAAAAAAAAGATCTCCAAACGTTTAATCTGCAGAAACAGACCGGGGACTGGATCGTTTGTCAAGCAGCCAAGAGCGGTAATAGAGCGGCGTGATGAGGAGGTCAAAAAGACAAAAAGACGTATGCGACTGTCAAACACAATTATGCTCGCTGTATCTTATAAACATGAATGGAAGTGTTTCATGTTTCACTTTGACAAGAGATAACGCTTCATGAGTTGGAGTTAATAGTACCACAGGGAAGCATTCAGGCCTGTTAATGAAAACCCTACACAGCTGTGAAAGGACTCGACTCTTGACTTGCAGTGAACTTTTCGTTTTACTTGGACTTGTTCCGAGTGAGGTCAGAGTCAGGTGGGTGACATTGCAGGTGTGTCCATGTCTCCACTTATCCAATGATCCCTACCAGTTTGTGTTGTTTACTCACATTCTCTTCTCACATTTGGTGCAGTGCAGACGTTTCTTTTGTTTTGTTTTTTTCTCAAATCAGCGCTTTGCCGAGCAAATCCATTGTGATGAAAAGGTCTGTGAAGTTCTTAGAAGCACCGTAACCCAGTAACTGAATATTCCCGTCAGCGGCAGGGAGAAAAACGGGGTGCACAAGTGAAAAAGAGAGTGGAAAAGAGAAGATGGAAAAGCGGCGGTAAACAGGAAAAGAGATGAAGAAAATGTATGTGAGGCAAGATGGAGGAATCGGGATGAGCATGAGGGAGGAAGGTTATTACACTTGTCTGCTTGCTCCATCTGAATCCATTTAAAGATAGTCAGTGGAATATCTCAGGGATGAGAGGAAAAGTCCATCCAAATGTCAAGTAGTTTGTGCTCCTGTGAAAAATGCATGTGGAGCCTCGTCGCTGCTGAATGCTGCCTCGGCACTGGCCTCGGTCGTGTCTCTTTGACAACTGAATCCGCTACTCCCTAACACTCTCTGACTCACACTCTTTTCCGCTTTGCCAGTGACAGCGGAAGAACAAGCCCAGCAAACGTCTTTCATGAACCGATTTTATTTTATTTTTTTTGTGGTTTATTTTCACGTCGTTGAATTGGTCACTTCATAAAGGAACGGTGAGAAGAGTGACAATGAAAACTGCTTCTGGAGGAAGAGAGGAGACTAGCGGTGAAGACTAGCTTTTGTCTGCTTTTGCATGGGTCAACGTTCTGAAGAGGAGTTCAAGGTTTCATTTACTGTTGTCGAAATGCAGCATTTTGTATAAACACACACAAAGAGGAAAGTGTTTCATATGTGGAGAAATGAGTCTCACAGCCAGAGAAGTCTGGCGGTTCGGCAGCTGATGCTTCTTGCCAGACGGCAGCGAGGTGAAAAGGTTGTGGTCGGGCTGGGTCCTTTGGGCTCTGCGCAGGCACCTCTCGTCACCAATATTACTGATGCTTGGTAGACGATGTTCTGGTTCTAATCCCCCGCTGTAGAGCCCTGCTGTCCAGAGCCGCACACATCATTTTTACTACACTGACTGAAGAACAATGGTTAACGGTATGAAATGTCTTGACATTGTTCTTGTTTTTAACAGACTTTGGAATGGAAATCATGTTGACGGATGTACAACAGCGATTACTGACATCGTTACATTGTAGCTCGAATTGTACTGTATTTCCAAATAGTATTCATCGTGCAACTAGAGCTGTAATCTTTAGTCATTAAGATGATTGATTGATAATTCATCTTTTGGTTGTTTTTCAGCCAGAAATGACAAAACATATCTAGTACAAGCCTCTGAAATATGAGCATTTCATGCTTTTCTCTTGTCATATCTAAAAAAGCAATTTGCTTACGTCCCTTGATAATGGGCATTTTCCCCTAGTTTCTATAACAGTATATAATGAAATGATTAGTCGATTAATCAAGATAAGAATCTGCAAATTAATCTATAATTAATATAATACAATTTACTGTGAGTGTGCGTGCTCTCGCATTCTAAACCACCGGAGTCGCTTCCTGCTGCTGGCTTTAGGAGAGATTTGGATTTGAATGAATGCCAAATGGGAAAAGTGCAGTCCCTCACTTAACGTAATACCCATCATGAAGCAGGATTCATCAAAAGGATAAAGTAGCAGAAATGAAAAATGATAGTATTTTAATGAAGTTGGCTACCCTCTAAACTCGAGGAACAAGCAGAGCGATCGGGACTGCCGGTCAGCAGCTGAAACAACAGTAATAATGCGCTCATCTGTTCAGGAGTTCATTCAGTATTCTGTGTGTTCTTCTGCCTGCACGTCGTTATGTTCCTTTCAATTCTAATGTCAAACCATTTGTTTCCCCCCCTTCTTGTACACAGTAATTTGTTGCCATGTTTTGTTTAGTTTTTTTTATCCTTGAGCACAGAAACTCTAAATAACATGTCAGGCGTTGAACACAAATGCTTTTCATCTCCACCTTCTGATGCCATTTCATTCCAGTGAGTTCTGCTTTGATTAATACGAAGGAAGTCAAGGCTCCTTTATGTAAATCTATAATGTGGAATGTTCCATGAACTTTAAATTACATGATAAATGAGAGCTGCTGCCATGTCGACATGGGCTTTTTCTCTCATGTGAACTGGTCCTTTAATCAATCCTTTAACTGGCCTCGTCCGTCCTTCTGAGGAGATTCCCCGGCTCTTTTCTCCGAAGCCTCGATGAAGTACACGGCAGTCATGTTCATCAGACCGTCGCATAACGGTTACGAAAACACGACTTGTTTGATCAACACTGTGGGGAGCGAGTGAGCCGATGCACTCCAGCTAGCTGCCTCTGCTTGTGCAGCTTTTAAAGTTTGCTCGCGTGGAAAGAAAGTGCCTACAGAAGAGTAATTGTCATATTAGTTTAACAAGCACTTTTGGCTTTCATCCATTGTGAAGGACAGTCTATTGAGACTTCATCAAAAGAAACGCTTTTTTTTGGTTTCTTTTTCAAGCCTTCCTGATAAACCGATTGTTTTGTTTGTCTTCGAACACGCTGTTTATTACGTCTTCATTTCGACCAAAGGTTTCTGGGCTGCAGCTGAAGACGGACTGTTACCAGTTTTATACCTCGACAGTCAAACACAACAACCTGCAATAAATCCTGTCTTCATGAAGCTATTGGTGGAACAGTTTCAGCTGAAGCTTCTGTTGTTGGGCGGATGTTTGCGGCGGCGCTGTACTGCTTTACGGCAAAAGGTGTTTCTAGTATTTTGTCCACCCCACTTTTACAGTAGCGTGCCGTGCTAACGTGGCCAGTTTCTATCAGCCAAACAAACTCGTATAAAAGAAGCAACGTTAATCTATAACAGAGGTGAAATACATTGACTGCCTCAAACTTGTGTCCCGTTCATGTCTTTATAAATCAGTTCCATTGAAATCAGCCACACTTCATCACACCGAACGTGTCCAGTGACGGCCATATTGGATTTACAATAACAGCTCGATGTTGACCCGAAACCCTTTGAGCAAACCGTCATCGATCATCAAACTCATTAGCAATTTAAGTAATCGCATTATTCATATTGTGATATTTATCCTGTAGTCGAATCTAAGACGGGAAGAGGAGCTACTGCAACCCGCGGTGATGAATGGTGTTGGGTGGATCAGGATTGGTAGTAAACTGCAGTCAACTCAGGATTATTTGACACTTTCTATGATGCCCACGTCTATAAGGCATTTAAAAACATACTTATAATGAGTTATACTATGCTTATACCACTGCACTCATCAATCATAATGACTTCTATTATGTATTATAATTCCCATAGTTGTAATACATTATATTTGTATGATTCATTCTGATCACTGTAATAATGCATTATACTGTGTTAGTGTAAGTGATCATTGTTTGCTTCAAGTTAAGTGAAAACAATAGAATTAAATCAACGCAAGAAAGTTATGTTCACTGTACTCAAAGCAAACCATGACCTCTTTACAATAAATTATAAAGGTGATAATAAATTAATTATAAAAAAGATCATTATGTATTACAAATATTGGAATTATAATACAATGCGGCCCACAATTATGAAGTATTATGATAATTGACCTTATGAGAGAGCGGGGTTTTCAGTTGTCTGTGTTTTTTTTTACCCAAATGGTAAATGGTAGCTTGACCCAAAGCCTGAACTGTCTTATAATAGTTAATAGTTTGAGTTTAGATGAATGAAAACAACCTGATCTCAAGTACCACTCTGATTTACCTCCTGCTGTTCTCTGTTCAGATCATGGTGACTACCGTTGGTCAAGTCATGTAGCTCCGGGTATCCAGCAAAGATCTTCACAATGTGTAGAAGTTTTTAAAATTTCATCCCGAGGCGTTCAGGACGCTCCTGCAAAAAACGTAACGCTTCACTCTCGTTGAAAATAATTACAAAAAGCCGCCCCAGGCTGCAATAAAACACTTCATTATAATCATTTTAAAATGCTTTATAATGTGTAATGATAATTGTTATACACAATACATGTTGATGAGTGCTTGTAACTATTATTACACAGTGCTATAAGTAGATTATAATGCATTAATAGTATATCTATCATGCTTTATAGACATGGGCGTCATGGACAATGTTATTATTTTCTTCCTCCTTGTTTCAGTGTGGACGGAACGTGGCAGAAAGAATAACTTCGTTGGGCTGAAACTGTTCAGAACCCTGGATATCAATCCGGCTCGGGCTTTGTAATAAAAAGTCGTATATCTCCTCCCGGGGAATTTTATTTTTCTGACCTACAACTCCGATCCTGACAATGATGAGGCTGTTGCAGGGGCAGCGGCGGAGTCGGGTTATATCACGCAGAGGCCGAGCGGTGAATCAGGAGCCCAGCAGGTGAATTATTCAGGTGATGAGATGTAGACCTTCAGCTCTGAGACTTGGCCAAGGCTAACATTCATTTAGACCTGTCAGGCTCTATTCAGCTGTGCAGCACTCTCACAAGCTGCTCCCTGCTTTTCACCCTGGGGGTTGAGCTTATTAAATTGTTATTTTTTGCTTTCTCACCCTCTGATCCTCCCTCTTCCCACCCGTGCTCTCCTCACTTAACTGTATCGTAGGAACACTGCCCGTCTCTCCGCTGTGTTTTTCACTGTAAATTGGGCTCGGACTGCAACCTGATGGATGATCAACATGCACGAGGGAATAAGAGAATCGTACAGCGTGTGTTCACCCTCAGGTTATATCTATCACCCCGTTTATAGAGATGAAAATAAACAGATGTACCAGATGGAGACGTCGTCAGTCTGCTCTCTCCTTGCCAACGTGATTTTGATTCAACGTTTGTGCTGCGTCGCCGATCGTTGTCAAGCACTCCAATTGGCTTGACTTTGACGATAAGTCAAAAATGTAATTCCCACTGTAAGTGAAGTAAAAGCGGAGAAGGAAGTTCGAAATAGCTTTTGAGGTTTCTCCACGTTTGTCCTATTTCTAGCTTCAAAATAAAAGAGTAAAAGAGGAAAGCCTCTGTTCTACTGCTTATCTTTGGTGTAAGTGCACAAATCAGCTTGACTAGATAGTTAAAACCATCCTGTTTTTATTATTATTCAATATACATCTCTAGGTTCTCTATGCAGACGCAGTCGGTGGCCAAACTCACTAAAGTAAATCAATGACTGTTTGATTTGAAAGAGCTTAACCTTATGAAACAATGTGACGGTATGTTTGTGATTCCTGCTGTGGACTAAAAAAAGGTATTCAGACGTTACAGTGAATGTTAGCCACTGTACCACAAATAGTTGACAACGTGAGGTTAAGCGTTGCGTTTAACTGGAGAAAGTGTGGGATAGACAATTGTGGGAATTGTCTTGGCAGTGCGAGCGATGGCTGCTTTTCAGGCGTTTTTTAAAAGAGCACCGCATGTTATATCATCGCCACGGAATGAGTCAAACGCACAATAGTTCAAAAGCAGATAACAGCAACAATTGTTTTACTAAACTTTGCCAGCGTACAAACTCCTCTGTGGACTCAGTGTGATAGAAAGGAGGAGATGAGAGAGAGTTTATTGCTTTATCCATGACTTGTTAAAGGACTATGTCAAATGTTCTGTACTTCAAGAGAAGCGGTTTGCGATGGAAATTAGCGAAATTGACCCCTAACGTGGTGCAAACCGGCAGGCACTACAGTACAATCTCCTGTTACACAGGAAGTGATGCTGCTCGGTATTAGAACTAGTGCGAAGACAATCGGTCAATCAGCGGAAAATTAGTTAACGGATAAGCAAAAGTGCCAAACGGCTTCTCAAATTTCAAATATTTTGGTGTTTTGGGCTGATGGTCAGAACAAAACAAGCGTTGTGAAGACGTCGCTTTGGGCTCTGGGAACCTGTGAGGGGCCAGAGGCCAATGGAAGGAGTGAGGCAGAGGTACCGAGCCTAGAGGCAGCAGCGCCTGTGATGAGTTTCATGGAGGCAATTAAGATTTAGCTTTTAAACCCTGTTATAGACTTAATAAAACCATAATCAACAGATTTAATGATCGTGAAAAGTTCAACAGGTCAACACATGCTTGTATTTGTGTTACCTGGAACAGCTCTTATAAATAACTAAACATTCATTTGACCAACTTTCAAACGCGTGGATCGTTCTGTGATGACTAGAAGTCCAGAAGCCTCTCATGAGACAGTAACTGCGCTCTGTCCTTAGATCCTCACGCTGTCTCTCTCCGCCCGTCTCCTCCCTGACACTTCCTGCGGGGATTGTGGCGGAGCAGGGATTGATCTACAGCTCTCGCTGTGTGGTCAGCCCCATAGGAAGTGTTTGCGTAATGGCTTCTTTACGAGCGCTGTCAAAGCAGATGAGGATCCGGCGCTCTCGGCAGGCCAGTGTGAACACTGTGTCGACAAGCCCCAGCAGGACGCGCTAAGCCTCTTTTAACCCCCCGCCGCTTTGTCACTTCCACTGGGCCCTCATTAATCCAACATGACTGTGTGTCTTTATTAAAGGCGAGTCGTGAACTTCACGTTTCGTCATTTAGGCGTGGATGTAATGTAACCCATGAAATATGCATCGGGGCTTATGTACGAGTGCCGTGTTTGCAGCTGTCTCTATGAATGATTTAAATGTAAAGCTAATAGTTTCTCAGCAGCCTTCCACAAACATGTTTCTTTGTTCCTCTCAAGGCCCTGGTGTCGTCTTGTCTCTCCTTCCTTCCTTCCTTCCTTCCTCTGCGATCTTTCGCTCCTTGCTGCGTTTAAAAATCCACTCTCTCGGTTTCTTTCCCTTCACAAACCCCTCGTGTTCGGATTCAGAAATCTTGAACGCCCGACTGCTTGCTCGCCAAGCCGAATCATTTTCTGCCGTGAAAAAAAGGGTGAAAGCGATGTTCAAAAACACTTGGAACCAATGTTTCCCCCCTGTCATCCTCTCGTCTCTGTTGTAGTCTTGCAGTCTTGCCTCGGCCCCGTCCATCACTCCACATCAAAGCCTCGCTTGTTCTCCCTCTCTCTCTCTCTCTCTCTCTCTCTCTCTCTCTCTCTCTCTCTCTCTCTCTCTCTCTCTCTCTCTCTCTCTCTCTCTCTCTCTTCTTCATGGTCTATTACTCGACCCGCTCTTCTTGACAGAGAGATGCGGTTTGGTTGCGTGCATGCATAGTTAAAGGGACTTCTCCGTCTTCATTTGCATCCCCCTGAAGGACCGGTCCCCAGACTTTTCGAGATGTTTCGCTTCCACATCCGACAGCGGTCTCGCCTCGTACTGATGCCGGCAAAATGGCAATCAGTCCACACTGCTTTTCATGCCTTCTCTGGTTTTTAGAGACGCCGAGTTCAGTGAGAAAAAGAAAATGTGCGCTTGAAGCTTCAAGGCTTTTATTAGCTTTTTTTTTCTCCTGAGTTCATTCACACCAAACGAAAATGAAAGGAGTGTTTGGTAAAGAAGAGGCCGCCTGGGTGAAAGCGGGCTGAGCAGCGTTTGTGCTTTGTTGGTGTCGTCCTCACAGCATAATTCATGCTCGCTGAAATCTAGGACATCATCTTCCGCTCTTTTCAACCTTCAGCGGTCCAGATAGCAGCGTATTTACGGTGTATAAAGCAGGAGTTACATCAACACACTGCCCGTCCAAACATCACCTCTGTAGTCTGGGCTCTGCACTCTATCATGGCAGAAATACATCTTCAAAAGGTATTTCTTCCCCCATGTCAGAAAGTAAGCTAGATGTGACATTATACACACTGTATATATATCTGATTGCCTTGCTTATATAGAAGGTATTACATACACGAATAACGTGACATGCTGAGACGTTAAGGATTGAATAAAGGGAGCACACGGCCCCCATAGCACAACATCACAACACATCCAACTGTGACGCTCTGAAGTTCAGCTGAACCAAACAGGTCGGAGGAGTTCAAGAACTCGACGCGCTGACGGCTGTCTTCCCCCCACTGCTACAAAAATATATTTGTTCACACCAGTGGCAGGTTGGGACACCTGCGACTGTGTGACATAACCCCTCACTGACAGATGAAGCCCAATAACAGATAATGGTGATCCGTCTGACAGGCCTTCAGCCCCCGCCGAGGTAATGACCGCTCTGTATTACAACCTGGAGGGCTACACTGAGGTAATAACCCCACACGTCATTGTCCCCTGTAGTCCAGCGACGGAAGCTAATTGGCTAATATGGGCCTATTTGCCTCCAGGGCCCATTTCTCTCTTTGAGCATCTAATGTCCCCCGTCTGACTGAATAGTTTGACCCGTGTGGGACGGATGGGGACGGCGCTCTGTAATCGCTGCTCACCGGAGCATCAAAGACGGCCCATCAAGACACTTGGAGTGTTGCGTCGTTTGTGACAAATCCCAAATAGCTGAAGCACCTCACCTCTCGCTCTCTCTCTCTCTCTCTCTCTCTCTCTCTCTCTCTCTCTCTCTCTCTGTGCTAAAGCTACATCAGTCGTCCGGATGCTCTGCCCGGAGGTCGTCCACTCCTCCGAGACTTTGAGCAACACTCTCGCACTTCATGCCGACTCCACCTGTGCTCTCAGATGTGAGGATGACACTCTGAGCCTCCTTTGGCTCCTGGAGGCCTTTGCATAATTTGCCATTTTGATTCTTCCCCAGCCCTTTTCTTTTGAAAGCAGATACTCATCAAAGAGAAGCAGATAATGAACAGTGGCCTTGTGAGCCAGAAGAGCCCGAGCTCACCTGTCTCTTTCATTCTCATGTCCTGTCTGACGCAGCGCAGCAGGGTGGAGGTGGTGGAGGGAAGAACAAAGTTTCCTTTTTCTTCATCCCCCAAGATTTCTTTGTCTCATGCGACAGTAAACGGAATACTTTTGGCTTTAGGACTGTAGTTCGAAAAACCAAGAGCCAAGAATTTCTTCTTGGCTCCTGGAGAATGTAATCAGCATTTTTTTCATTTTAATGTTCCACCATTTTATATACCAAACAATTACTCGATATGAAGACAAAGTATTAGAATAAAATACATGATGTATTACTCTTCAAATTAAACACATTTTAAGGGCTACGTTTATTGCGTCTTGCCAAGATGTTCTCGTCGTCGTCGGGGTAAATTTAGACCCCTGACCTCAGTGTTTCTACATCCTGGCTGCAGCCGTGAGTTCATGCATGTGTGGTGATGAACAGCGGTAGTTGACCTCCGCTCGTACACTCCCCCTCCACCTATGGATGGTGTTTTTTATGTTATATTTCTACATCTTTAATGAGAAGACCGTCGCCGTTCAGGCAAAGAAAGGACTTAGTGGCACTAGAGCTGTAGAAGAGATGGATTAGAAATAAGAATTAAACATTTATCACCATTTTTTTATCTAAAAGTTAATGTTAGGCTGGAACTGACGATTCATCCTCAAGTAATCAAATGTTTTGTACATTCATGGTCTCCAGAGGATGAATCCTGATGAAGTCGACATTTTAATTTCCCCAATACTTTGATTTATGACCAAATACCGCTCAAGCCATCCTCAGCTGCACTTTGTGTTGACAGCTGATTGGCAAATGTTCGCATAAAGTGGCAGAAAATAATAAAACAATATACATATACACAATTTCCCAAGTTGATGCCTTCAACTTGGTCATCAAAACAGTTTTCTGTGGATCGAATATATTGTTTCCTTCCAGACATCTGCCAAATGTGAAGAATATTCCATTTTTGGAGAATCGACTGTTGTTCACAGCTGCCAAGACATTCCCAGTTGCACACTCTGCATTCTGTTGTTCCTTTCTCGCTCGTTCTTTAACACTCACAGAAAAGTACACACACACACTCAAACACACACACACATTTTAGCATATTCGTCCAAAGCTTGAGCCTCTGCACATTGGCGCTGGCACGCTCGATAGCAGCAGCAGACGGATATGAAGACTTGTTTAACTTAGCTAATAAAGCCTCACAGCGCGTCAGAAGCAGTAGTTGCTCAAGCAGGAATGCACTCGCTCTGCACATACGCTTTCACACACACACACTCACACACATGATTATCATGGCAGAAACAGGCCCACACACTGACACAGCATGTTCAAATAGTGGTGACAGATGCTCTCCCAGGAGCACACAGTATGGTGCAGTGCAAATGAAGACCAGTGTAGCAGCAACGCTGCTGTCATATGAGAGAGAGAGAGAGAGAGAGAGAGAGAGAGAGAGAGAGAGAGAGAGGGAGAGAGAGAGAGAGAGAGAGAGAGAGAGAGAGAGAGAGAGAGAGAGAGAGAGAGAGAGAGAGAGATCTTTATCGTGGCTGTAGGACGGATTAGACTGTAATGGAATTGGGTTGGAGTGAGATGTGCAAGAGGTTTGGAACAGATATGTCTTCCTCTCTCTCTGTTTCTGTCTTCATGTGTCTCGTTCACTTGTCCTCCACCTCCCCCTTTTTTTCTCCGCATTCAAATTCACACACGTCTTCTGCTCAATAAGAGATCAAAAGGAGCGGAAGCGATGAAGAGCCAGTTCTCCTCCCCTCTTTGTCTTCCCCCACCTCCCCGCCCCACACTTCTCTCTCTCTCTCCAAGGTTGTTTGTGTATCTCTCCCTGGCAGTGTGTTTGTAAGCAGTCTCTACCATGACACCGACTGTCTAGTACAAAGCCCAATGTAGACTAATGAAAAGTAACAAGAGAGGGGCGCATTAATATGCATCGCCCTCCTGTTGGGATAAGCGTAATGGCTTCCGACGCCAGGGACATACGTTGATTAATCGATTTGTGCAGCATAAACGACAACGGTGTTGATAATCAATTCAACTGCCAATCATCTGCTCCTTTCAGCTTCTCCGATGTAAGGATGTGTGTTTCCATCATCAGACATTCATGTCTTCGGGCTCTTGGACTCTTGGTCACACAAAACAAGCAATTAAGGGACTTTCTTTTAAATTTTTTGAAATTAGATTATTGATTGATTGATTGATAATGAAAACAATCAGTAGTTGCAGCCCCGCGGTGGGGTTGATGCCTCCGAGGTAAATGAAATAGAGGGACCCTGGGTAGACAGGGTCACCGCTATTCAATACAAAGATCTACACATTTAGCAGACGTGTGATCTACCCAGACACCAGTTTGTCTTCTGTCAGATTTTAGTGGTTTGTCAAAACAAGCAGTTCCAAGAGGTCACCTTTGATGGTTGTGGTGATTTTTTTTTTTCTGGCACTTTATAGACTAAATGACTAAACTGATATTCTGCTGCCGGCCTGAGCTGAATGACAAGTGTAGAGGAGGAATCGAGTTCAACAACTGGCAGTTGAGCTCTTACCTTGTAATCCATACGAATCATCAGCCAAATACTGCGAGTCTGCTGCTCTAAAATGTACTCGACGTGTCAGCTCTCCTGATTCTATGCGCGTCTTGCAGTTTTTCCTGCTCTGCTTTAACTGTGAATCGGCAGTTACGCGAATGCAGATTCAGATTCACCGCACACTTGTGTAAGATGCAGTGGCAATTTATTTGAATTGAATTATATCGCATGAAATGGCCACTCTCTCACTCGTTTCCTCCTCTCTTTCATCTCCTCGTGTATACCCCAGAATTTGTCCTAATTAGTCTCCGCTGTTATTCTGGCCTTTTGTCTCACTTCTTTATGTTGGAAAGAGATCAGTGCAGTCGTGGCCACGGGGAGAAAAAAACCCCACGAAGAACATCAAGGCCGAGCTTTAGAACATCAAGGGCACGAGATGCTTACAGCGCGAGCACCAAACGGAGCTCGTGCACAAGTTTTCTTCCTGCGTATTGTGTTGTTATCCCCTCGTTTTCTTTGTTTTGCACAATTTTGTTAATTCATGCGCACATACTTAAATAACACACGTGGCTTTTCACAGGATAAATAACAGGTTTTCTATTCATTACAGTAACATTTTAACATGATGTCATTTAAAGAAACAGTGTACGTGAACACACAGCCCATCAGTGTTGAACTGTGACTTCTATATTAACTTCCCCTCCCAGCTTTCAGTTTAACTAGTTTTCTCTGAGCCCGTCAGCCGGCTCCGTCTGACTGTTCGGCTTTTTTTTCCCACCTATCCATCAGCTTTTTTTGGGGGGGGGGGGGGCATTCCCATCTGTCACTCAGACGGAAAACCACCCAACACCATGTGCTGTCACATTCTGCCGACCTGGTTGATATTCGAAGGATAATCAGGCCAGGTGTGCAGGATGCTGCCCCCCCAACCTCTCCATCACTTCCCCTCATCCATCACTTCGGATTTCTTCAGGGAGGAAGAGAGTTTCATACATTTTTGTAAATCCCTCTTGTAGCTGTACACAGTGCTGAAACATTCCATTCCACTGGAGAATGCGTCACAGTGCAGAAGATAAAGACGCTCTCGCTTCCATTTTACTGGGACTTTAAAGGAAAAGTTAGACCATTTTGGGAAATGCACTTATTCACTTTCTTACTCAGCCGATTAGCTTAGCTTAGCATAAAGACCTGAAACAGGGGGGAAAGCTAGCCTGCCTTTGTCCAAAGGTTAAAAAAGAATCCACCAACCAGCACGTCTAAAGATGTTGTCGGTGAACACGTTATATCTTGTTTGTGTAATCCGACTGTTTCCCTCTGATTTGTAATGTGAATGCCAGAGTTTAACTGTTTGTGAGTTTTGGCGTATTATAAACCTTTAAACACATAATCTGCTTCTCAAACTGGACTTTCTGGATCATATTTCATTCATATCTTAAAACAACACAGTCCCGTGTGCTCTGATAACTCCACAAGGAATCGAAAAAGCGTAGTTTTGAACGATTTCATTGATAAATGACTTGAATAATCAATTAATCATCAACATTTGTCATTGATTTGACTAATCAAGTAACCAACTAATTGCAACAGCACTCCGCTCATCTTTTGATGTCGTGAACAGAACCCAGAACCTCTCATTTCTTGTCTTTTCTGTCTGGTGAAGTCTGCAACATTCACGGAGCCTCAGGAGAAATCATGAGGTCCAATAACTCTTTTGTGCCCAATCATCGATCAACACCGTCTTTCCCTGTTAGCCTCCTGCTCTCTTCTTGCATTATTGTTTTTTTCTCGCCCTCTTTCTTCTTCCAGTCAAAGCAGCTCTGAGGTGAAAATGAGCCGTCTGGTCCATTGGGACTCGGGAAGCAAACGTCCCATGATGCTTAGCTCTATATCACCTCCCCCACGGGATTATGGCCGATAAAGGAAATGCCTGGCTGACCCATCTTTATTCCTGACACTCACACGTTGCACTTATTGTGTTCAGACCCCATTCTTCTTTTAAAAAAACGGTGGATTGATACTTTCCCACGTCAGGCATTTATCACCATTTCCCCCCCCCCCCCCGTCTCCTCTCCCTGACTTTTTGTTATTCTGTGCCTTTTCAACGTCCTTCTCCTCCTCTGCCTTCCAAGTATCATCCGTCACCAGCTGGTAATACCTTCATTCTGTGTCAGAAACCAAGACCCTCCTCCCTCCCTCCATCCTCTCTAAGTCTCCTTGTAGCCGTCTTTCTTCTTTACCCATCCGGGACGTTAAGGTCTAGGCAGACACACTCATAAACAAACAAAAATGGATGCCGCCTCTCCAGGGGGAAAAAAATATATCAGCTTCTGGGAGGGTATCTTTCTTCCTCTCCTGCATATTTTATTTATTTTTGCCTCACTTTTGTGCCGGCGGGGTGAGAAGAGGGGGTGTAGGGCTCTGAGGGTCCGTGATAAGGGGCTTCTATCAGCTCCACGCAGGGACGGGCGAGATAGGTGAACACTAAGCTGCACGCTGCATGCTATCTGAGACACACACACACACACACACACACACAACCCTAGTTCATACACATGCACTGTTGGCAGACACACACATAGCCCAAAGACATTCAATCAAATGAATGCAGAAAAAGGCTCATTATTATTATTCATCGGTACAATTTTTACCAAAATTTGATGAGACAATTTGAAAAAGCAAATGAAGTTACCAGCACAAATCCTATAAAGCCGTTTTGCTCATCTACCAGCAAACCTATCCCTTCAAAGCCATCACCAAGTCTACTACTTTGGAGCCGTTAACACATGTCATACACACAGTCAATCAGGCTGATGCCTCGTTAATTAAGTGGTAATTTGTTGATTGCTGATAGCTGTTGGTTTGATGAAGGTCTTTTACTGAGAAGGCATAACCGCACTGTCAAATATGAAATAACTCAAACAGGACTTTAAAGCTGCAGTTGGTAACTTTTATGAAAAAAATTACTTTTTGTCATATTTGCTCAACCCTGTCACTCAGATTCAACTGCGCCCGAAGAAAAACAACCAATCACTGAAGCTCGTGGACTCCAATCAAAGTCGAATATGAATCCAGATTCTGTTCCTGTGACTATTTTACCTCATTGTACAGCTAAATATTACACTACAATATGTTTCTGAGTACATTTGAGGTGAGTAACAGACAATGCGGTGACAGAATATGGATTCATATTTGATCAGCGCTGCCTAGGTTGACAGTTTAATAGCTTCACGAGCAGTGATTGACAGCTGCGATAGAGACTCCTCGGCTCTGATTGGTTGTTTATCTTCAGGTGCAGGTGGAAGCTTGCATATGCCATTAATAGCATGAAGAGGAGACAGAGGTATCTGATATTGATATCAGGTGCAATTGTTTCCTTAGGCGACTCGGAGACACTTAAAGAAACATGTTGAAATGAATGATGGAATCCTGTGAGCGCCGTCGTTTCGCAGCACTGTGATGACGCGTCGTGCCACTCAGAAATAGTCCTTTTTCTTAGTCTTAATCAAAATGGATTTTATTTTGGTCTCGCCCTGCCGCGCTGCACTGCCGTGTTGCACATACCAATGTGTTGCATATGCTGGAATTTGATTAAGTGTGTTTAATTACAGCTGCAGCCAGATGGCCGTGCTGGTGATTTCATGCTGCCGTATGTTTCGGAGCATACGTTGTAACCTTACAATGCTTTTCAATGTTGTGGCAGTTCGGCGAACGCTTTGTTTCAGCAGGAAAAAGGTGCGTATAGTGTAAAAGTCCAAGTCCCTTTCTCCTGCTGCTGTGTATTCACTTCCTGTTCTTTCTGATTCCATGCTTCCTCTCTTGACTTTTACAGAAGCCACTTGGCATCCCCGAGGTAGTAGAAATACACCTGTGATCGAGGATTCTCTCCTCCGACTCCCTGAGACACATGAGTTCTGCTGGATTCAGCCCACAGACTCCACCTTTCCCTCAGCTGCAACTGCTGCTTTAAAGTGCTTCTCCTATTTTCCAGCTTGCAGTTGCATTGTTTTCATTCCATTTTCTCTTTTAATCAATAACGCGTTCGTCAGAACTGCAAATGAAATAGTGAAACATGCACTTCCCGTTTCCTAAAGTCTATGTTGATGTGAAGTGCATTTACAAGTCACAAACTTGTAATCATGACATAAATGTTGCGTCAGACACCTTTTGTTAGCAAATATGTTGTTTAATCATTTCCCCCGTGTGGGCGGTGATGGACTGCCCCGCTGTTGTTTTGGCGGCGGCCATCTTTAAGGGCAAGATGATCCGTCTTCATGATGAGCACAGTTTTAGATCGACATCCAGGTGTAAACAAACTTTGTATTATTTATTTATTTTGCTGCTGAGGTATGAACTGTCACAGAATGTCCTTTCTCACCTGGACAGGTGAGTGGCCCATCCATCTACTGTTCGTCCATAATGCCATCACACCTCTCGTCTCCCCCCCTCCGTCAGCCCTCTCTCTCTGTCCCTTGGGGGGAGTGTCTCTTTGTATTTATTGCCATTAAGCTGCTTACTGTTCTCCCATCATCCATTCATCCCCGCCACCGTGCCGCTGCCTTTTGATAGAGTTCTTATACATATATTATTCATTTGATTGACTCCCTCTAATCACCTCACAAGTGGCAGAAATTAATCATTCCTGAAATCCCCTCATCTGCATTCTGTTCGGGGAGTTTTGACGGTGGCGTTTAGGGAATCAGAGTTTTATTCTCTCTTGTGGAGCTTCGCATCAGTCATGGGCGCCAGTTGGAAAAGGTGCCCAAAAAGGAAAGAGAAACTAATAGCAAGGGAGGGCCACTCCGCTCCCAGCCAAAAAAATCAATGAGGCTGGAGATTCAACACTAGTCTATGGTTTATATGGTGGCCCATAAAAACCCCACTGAAGAAGTATGTGCGGCATGAGATGAGTTCTCTCTGGGTGAGATTGGATTAAGCCTGGTGTAAGACTAAAAGTCTGCCCTTTTCTAGCCTCTCCTTCTCTCTGTCTCTCTCTCTCTCTCTCTCTCTCTCTCTCAGCCACCCATCAACCATTAAACTCTATAGGAGGAGAAACCTAATTACATGCTGAAAGTGGCCATAGTGAGCACTATTAAAAGGATCCAATTAAAGTTTGGCCGGCGTTGGCAGCAGCATTCTGGTGAGGGATTATTTGCGGAGACGGAATTTGATCTGTCGCGCGGAGAGAGTCGCCCATTGGCCGAGCGATCGGAGATGGATGACGAGTGGGAGGGGCCTCGGAGCGATCCAAGTAATTGGATCCTGAAGTAATGGGTGCTTGCATCAGTGACAGTGTGAGAGGGGGGTTGATGGGCCATATAGTAGAGGCATGTGAATGCATGCCCTGCTGTTGGATTCAATTTTCTTTAAGTTCATTTATTTGGGAGTCGCTGTGTTGTTGCTGCCGAGGAAGCCATGTTTTACAAAGACAGAATTGTAGATTTTGTTTGTTTTTGGCTGTCACACAAATACAAACATTACGAGAGAGAGAGTGAGGGCCTCATTTTCATATGTCATGTATAGTGTTGTTATAACAATAGAAATGATGGCCATAAACACAAGTTTTATCAAGCAGATCATTTTATAGTTTCGGTGTGAATGTTTGCTTTTAAATGATTTGTACTTATTTTTGAATTAGTCATATGAAATACACGCGTCTCCCGCTCCGTCCATCATGCTGGCTAAATGAATGGCTGTTTGTTAAAGAAGAAATGGCCGCCGTAACTAACAGACTTATTTAATAGCCTCTTTGTTTGTTAAACTCACCACGTTGCTCCTCACCGTCCTTCAGTCCACCTTCAGCGGGCTGACTATCTGAAACAAGCTTTATTATTATTTATGGAAACGTTTTCTGCAAACCATTGTTTACACCTTGTGCAGCACGTTGCTCTGGAGTCTCTTTTTCTGTTTCGCCGTGAGCAAGTAACAGGAAGGAGGAAAGGATTCATGAATAATTTGTCATATTTTATAAAGGTTACCATTCATTATTCACGGCTTTGTATTAGCTTGGATACTTAAAAAAAATCCTTCGGACAACTTTTGGAGTGAATTTTAGTTGAGGCATGAAAAATCCAAGAAGCCTTGAATGCACCACTGACAACAAAATCAATGCTTCTTCTTTAAGACGTCAACTTTATACATATAGATAAAAACATTTTCATACTCCTGCTACAATTACAGCACACACCTCACTGTGTCCAGTGATTCAATTAGATCTGATTTTGTCTCATATGGTTGTGTACAATCAACCAATCAGAGCTCAGTAGGAAGAATGGAGAATGAAGAATGGGGACACCGTCTTCCAAACTCGCTCGCAAAAATTGGAGACAAGCGTGGGTGAGATTGACACAGCTGTACATGTTGTTTGTCGTAAGTCGACTTCCAGAGATAACAGCTCTTTAAATCTGCATATTTCTTTGATCATGTCGGCAGGATGAAAAAGCCGCTCGCTGCTGATTGGGACAAACTAACATGAACAAAGTGTCAGGCTGAATGATTACAGAGCAACTCAACACCTCTTGAAAAGTCTTCCGAAGCACCTGTTTTATACTGTCTAGCTATAGCTAGATAGATAGATTGAAAATTATCAGTGCAAATTTCCAAATAGCCGTTAATTGGATAAACTGGTCACACATTGGGAATCTAGAATGTTTCTTTCTCACCTAAAAAAATATATGAACCCAATAACGGCTCTTTTTTTCAGCTCAAAAGCAGCTTTTTGGGCGAGTCAAAGATGATAAAACTAATAAACAACTGATAAAACTAATCTTACTGAAGCTGAACATAAAACAACGCAGGAATAATAGCATGTCTCACTCTGGTGTAATCTCCTGTCGCTCTAACAGTAGAGGTAAGGCTTTCAAAGGTTTTACACACACACACACACAGTAGGTCCAATAGCAGGAAAGGGGCAAAAGTGATGGCAGTGTGAGATAGCTAAGCTTGTGGTGTTAAAAGGCCAAGAGGTCTCAGTATGAGGTGATTACCGGCCTGCGGCGTGTGATGATTATTCCAGCCTCTCTGACCCAACAGGCTGACAGTTCAAATCCCATCCGCTCGATCCGAAGAGGATGCTGCGAGCGCACAAATTGGCCCCCCCAACATTGCAGCTGTTGACACTGGAGGACTGGGAGGGTGGATGGTGTTGGATGGGTCGATACACGTCGGGTCGTTGTTCTGATAGGACGGGCGGTCTGAGGCTCCGGGCTCTAAGCGGTCGTGACGGGGCCCGTCCTGACAAACAGATTGTGTCATTGGGTGGTAATGTACCCGAGCCAGTGGCCCTGGGTTGGGGGGGGGGGATTAGGCTGACAAAGCAGCACGTTCACATCCCTGAACATTGCTCACGCACACCCTGAAAAAACACCCACCCCAGGGCCACGGATCCAAACGGATGACATCAGTTTTCCCCTTAATCTCTCTGTACCTCTGTCCTCCCTTTCTCTTCTTCTTCTCCTACTCTCTTTGTACCTGCCATTCGACGGCTGTGTGCGTGTGTGAACGTGTGCGGCGGTCCTCCTCTGGATTCTGAGGAGAAATTGGAGTATCTGTTGAGAAAATGAAACAGCCCTCTTCTGTTTTCTATGATATTCTTTTGGTGGATCTCTCCAGATTAAAGTTGGTCGACGCTCGCTCAGCTGCCGCCTGTCAAGATTCTCCTCCACAGCTCTGAATTATCGGGGGTGCCTTTTTTATATTATTCTTCTTCGTCTTCATTTCAACCGTTCTCCTTCCCCCCCTCCCCCACTGCGAACATGAGGGCTTTGATTCCCGTGGAAGTTGGGATGCGGAGCAAGACCAAAGGCGATCTTTTTTAGTGGCATGCTGGAGGAACAAGAAGAAATCGAGGGGAGCTTGGGATGCGATGAAAGGGGCCATTCACATCTTCCCACGAGAGAGACGAGGATAGAGGAGCTCTGATTCTATTCTCAATGATAACAGATACCATGATGACATCCCTGTGTAGGGGTAGGTTGTTTTTACTCTGTGTATATTTATCCCGGCTGCACACTGTGTCTCATGTGTGGGATCGGCCTATACAGTAGATCCACTTCCTGAATGTCAGGTCTAATTGTCGCTGCCAACTTTTGGGAATCGCTACCACACCTCGTCCCGAATATGTTTGACGCAGCACTTAATCAATACAGAGAGCTCTTTTTCACGGACTCCGTTGTAGTTTATCGCTCCCTGTAAAGTGTTTGACTGCCGTGCGTGGGCTCCAGAGTAACATCTGTTCCGAGCTGGGGACTTGGTATTCACTCGGCATCAACAGTTTGAGATGAAAGTGTCATTAGTGGCCATTAACTGGAGGATGTTTTTCACGCTTCTGTCTTATTATCTGCGTTTGTTGGTATCAGGGGTACAGCCGCAACGCACTCATTATTTTTCATTATCAGCTTATGTGCAATTTGTTTTTCGGGATTAATCGTTGAATTGTTTTGGTCCATAAAATGTCAGAAAATGACTTTAGAATCATGGCGACGTTCACTTTGCCTTCACATATGACAACAAAAAAATGCTGGAATCTGAATGAATATTTGCCAATTTTGCTTCAAAACAGGTTCCAAGGACAAATCATTTATGTTGCTAATTATTATTATGATTCATTTTGTGTTGATTGACTGATAGTTTTGGCTGAAACTGGACTCGGCTCAGCAGCCTTCTTGTTCCTGTCTCACTTTTTAGAGAATTACAGTATGACAAAGTGCATATTATATATACAGTATATGTATTATATGGCTTTAACCTTATGCCACAAGTTAAAGCACTTCCTCGAGAAAACTAGTTACAATAAATCACTCATTTATACACACCTTCGTCTGGGGGAAGGTGACTCCTTCTGGCAGCAGCGTCTCCTTCTACCTGCTCCGCTGGTCCCGTATTGCTGGTCCCACTGGAGGGGAGCGAGGCTACGGGAGAACCAGAACCAAGACTCAGCGTGGGCAGACTGTCGGACAGAATGAGAGGTTTTCTAAAGGGACTCTGGTGCTCGGAGGAGAGTTCCTCGTTGTAGCTTTTATGATTAGAGAGATTCTGCAGAGTTCATTTAGCACAGGCATTGAGCACCTTGATACACAGTTTTGCTGTCTCGCTACTCCGCTGATTGACAGTCAGTGGTGTTAATCTGCAAACACGGACGTAAACAGTGCAAGGTATCGGCTTTGCAAATGTTTTATGAGGAGGGAAATGCATTCAGCATGTTTGTTACACATACAGTGCGTTTTGGCAATAAATGCATATTTTCTGTTCGTTTACAAGAAAGCTCTACATGTAATCGCATTCATTTATTATATCTCCTTGACTTTAAATAATAAAAAAAGATAGTTTCTAACTTGCACACAAGGTATGAAACTCTTACTGATGTCAGATCTGTGGAAAATATCAAAATACCTCTTTTAACTGCATTAATAGATTCACATGAAAGAGTATTTATATTATCAGACGCTACAATCAGTCCTTACCGGATGTAGCTCGTTGGGACTCGAGGCGTCTGCTTCACTCTGCCGTGTGTGTTTGAATGAATTAGACTTCAAGAAGCCCTCCTTGATCTCCTTACATGACTTCCTCGCAGTAAGTGTCACTGTGATTTTTCAAACTACTAAGGATCTTTGCACCTCTGCCATAGTATCTACATATGAATGTTCCTTAATTACAGTGAGAGGGAACGCTCTCTTGGATATGCGAGCAACATAAATTCAGTTTGGAAAATGCCCATGTGTCAGAAGAGAGAGTCTTATTTGTGGATTAGCGAGGCAGTGAGTTATGTGTTTTTGTGCTTTTCAAATACTGCCCTCCAAGAAGATTCCCCCTGTTGCTTCCTCTATATCTCTTCATCAGCCCTCTCCACTCAGCTCGGCCTTTCCTCTCCCCTCTCCTTGGGGGGGAGGATGCGGTCGTCAATATCTCTGGCTGTGTTACAGGCGGTCCACTCAGCACCTCCTGGAGGGCAGAGCTATTAATGGCATTCAGGGGAGGGCGGCGGAGGGCCAACAGGCAAGGAGGGGAGCGTGGTTCACTGCCTGGCTTCCTCCGATCTATCCCACATTACTGGCTGTCAATAAGCCGGGGAGCAGCACGTCGTCATTCTCACTGAACTTGAATGAACCTGAAATCTCATTAAGCAGGGGGTGGAAGCGAAGAAATGACTGAACTCCGGTCAAGAACGAAAAGTGAGGTTTCGCCTCTGCGCTTTGCCGAGGGAAGCGAAACATTCCCCCGTCGATATGATTAGACTGCAAAGCAGTGATATTAGCTTTCATTATCCGCTCAGTGAAAACAGCAGCCTCCTCTGCACTCCCTGCTCAATAGACTTTATTACCACCTAAATGATATGTAATCACAGTTGATTAAGACCCGCTGCATCATCAGTGAAAACAGTGCATAAGCACACTTGCTGTCTGGGAAGGCAAAGTGCAGTGGAAGCAGCTTTCGGTGGCTTGCTGTCCCCCATCAGTCCGTTTGCCCACAGGCGGCAAGCAGGCAGGCGCTGAATGGCCAACTAATCCATCCCTCTAATGCAAGGGCATTACGGCTGCCCGTCACTTCCTAATTGGCTAATGGCGAGATTAGGGTGGTTACAATAGGCTGTGCTGACGGTGTCGTGGCCGGTCATAACAGAGGGCTTAGGGTGTGAAATGGCAGGGCCTACCTTATACATCCGGCCTGAGGCGATTGTCCACAACACTGGGCTCTTATACAAGTGAATGAAAAGGGGCGGCGGACATTGCTGTGGCAACAACAGCAGCTGTAATACACCTAATGTAGGATGACATTTTCAATACTTTTACATTTGAGGTTAGTGTAGAGAAGACGGTTAAAGAAACAAGAGAGAAGAGACTGAATCACTGTGGCTGTTATCCAGACGTTTCCTCATTCATGCACCACATATTACATAACATTCAGATCTACGACACTCAACTGATCGAAGACACTCAACGTATGGCTAACAAGGCCTGTATTTAGCTGTGTTTGTGTATTTAAACCAGAGGCAAGGCATTCATTTAGAGATGCCTACAAGCTGCTTAACATTAATGTCTACCCAAAGCTACAGCAATAACCGTAAAATATATGTGGTGCTAGTTGTTTTAATGAATTATATATACTGTCACTGCTACCAATTATCAGTGTCATTCGTTGCTGAGTTCCACTAACAATAAAAATAGAAAAATTGTTATTTTAGCAGGTATAATGTCTCACACTCTAAATATACATCATATATCTGCTTATTATCTCCACCAGGAGATAACGAGATTGGCCGTGAGTGAGTGAGTGAGTGAGTGAGTGTGTGTGCATCTCTGTATCTGTCCACGGCTAATCTTGCCCTCTTGAAAAATGGCCCCAAGGCAGATAGAGTCACTCAGAACTGTGTTGCTGGTTTTAAACAGAAACATAGCGGTACAGTATGCGTGGTCTGTTGTGAATCTGTGGAGATTGGCCATGACAGACGTTAGACTCCCGGCCTGAGTTATGTTCCCATCCATGATGCACACCTGGTGGAGATCTGCTCTCTGCTGATCATGCATTATGTCACTTATTTTCTTGCTCTTTCTCTCTCTCTCTCTGGCTTTCTGTCTATATTTAGTAGAAGGACACTACACTACAAGTGTTACCATTCACAATTACTGTAACCAGTACATTAGAGACATTGTATTTTCTCTTTTGTTTCAATTGCTTTACACCCTGCTACTTTACTTTATGGAAATGATTAGTTTAAGTGCTCATGGTGTAATCATTTCCTCGGGGTCTTTACACACGCTTTGACATGAATACACAGTCGGCTACAATCTGTCTCTGTGATGCCTCCGGATATTCTCTGGATATGAATCCTTTGTTTCAAATGGAGGCCAATGTTTCCGCTTTCCACAGATCATCTGGGTCCCACGTTGAGCCTTTCCCTATTGCCTGCAGTTATCTCAGGTTATAGTGTTTTTAAAGCGCAATGTGCAAATGTGAAGCCGAGCATAGAGGTCGTGCATTTAATACAGTGTGTTTTCTTTTATTAACATAGGGCTAGCTTGCAGCGATGTTAATGTATCCTGTAGGAGCAATACGGTTTGAAATCACTACAGGTGTTAGCTGTGACCCGGGGTGGTCGGTAGTGGTGCTCAGCCGCACAAGTGATAGTTGGACTCGTGGCCCCGTGGTTGTGGAGTTGAATCCGGCTTTCGAGGACGCACTGGAACACCGCAGGGTGGCTGAAGGCTGCGAGAGACTCAGCCCACGCTCGAACTTAAGCAGCTCTCTCATCCATTACACCTGCTGCCTCCCTTCATACATCCCTGTTTCTCACTCCTACTATCACCATCTCGATGGCCATTACCGTTGCTCCCTCCCTGTCTCGCTTTTTGTGGCCTTTTTATTTCTGTCTCGGGTGTTGAATCGCATCCCAAGAGGAGAAACGGCTCCCATTAATATTTCCTGCACGATTGCAACAAACGACTCAGTTCCCTATTCATCGCCGTGGTCTGTTTGTTGTCTGCTGGAGACTGCTGGAAGCAGCGGTAAAGTTTAAAGGAGGATTTATACTTCTGTGCACTGGTGCGCGGCAGGTGATGGTCCCAGTGAAGGGATTGATTTATAGCATTGTGTCGCGTCTGTTTGCCGCTTTGTGTCGTGCTTTAATTTCAGCGTACCCCAAAGTCATCAGCAAAGTATCTTCTTTTATTCACGTTGTGATCTAGAGTGAGAATGAGAAATCATTTATAGCTAAAGTAATGATTAAAGGGCCGGGCATGTTTGCATTATTTTAATTACAAACCTTCATAAGGAGCAGATAAAGGCGGCTAGAAAACAATAAGTGAACTTCTTTAACTCGTATTTACTTTGAAGATATATATTTGTGTTTTTGTGCATCCTAAAGATTTCTGTTCCGGTTGATTTGTTGACACCTGACCTGTTGTTGCTGTCGGTTTCCGTTGACATCGTAAATTTGTGGGCGAAAACACAAACAATCCTGGTCGACCAATCACAGTTATCTGTTGCCACCACGGCTCTAATGTAGTTACTGTAGCCCATCAGCTCCAGTGTGCATAGCATCCACTGCTGGACCATAACGTCCTCACACACAGTCTAGAGATCCAGCTTAATACTGAATAAGATCCAGGTTATGTTTTTCATCTGTCTTTCTTTATTTCTCTGTGTCCTTCAGTCTCCTGACTAAACAGGCACCTGGCAGATAGGGAGGGCGTCTGTGCAGAAACAAAACATCAATACTTATTTTTGGTGAGCTTCCCACGCTCCTGAAATGGCCCAAATCCAGAACATTTAAAAATCCCATCTCCTGGAGGCTGACAAAAAGATGAACGCAGTATTTACCCTCAATGAGTTTCCCAAATTTTGCTGTAATCAAGGCATCGTAAACAGTTATACACCTTCCTAAAAATATCCGAGATCATTGTTTGTTGCACTCCACAGAGGTCGCTGTGTTTTGAGAACACCACAGGATCATGACCTAGATACAAAGGACTGGAAATCGAGAGGCATTGTGGTTGCCTCCTTTTAGAAATTGTCACCCGAGAGAAGTCCCCGGCAGAAGATGCTGCTAAATATAGTTCTGCAACATCAAAGGTCCCCTTTGAAGTGTGTGTGTGTGTGTGTGTGCTGCTCAGTCAGTGTCTCCGCCTGCGAGCGAGGCTAATCTGACGGGTACACAAGCCCCCATGCAGACAGACACAATCAAGAAACTCTCGCTGGAGGTGCGACACACACACAGACATTTTACACAGTTTTTTTTTCCCCAGCAAATGATGGCATTCCCTGCTGCTCATTTGCTCTTATAAGCTCTGACAAATTACTCAGTCAGCAGGTTCCGGGTTTGATGTTTTGACTTTGAAGGTCGTCGACAGTACATTTCTGAAAAAGTGCATACAGGGTGCCACTTTATTCCGTACGATAGTCGTGTTTGACAACTTGATAGCTTGAGAAGGAAAATACTTTTTCTGTAAACAAAACCAGGGGTTGAACTGCGGCAGTCTGCATCAGACGAGCTGATTTTAACGCCTTTTGCGGCTTAAGATTCTGCATTTAAGGACCAATTATTTAGCATATTAACGAGGCGACTTTGGAAAGGCTTGGCGAGCGGCTTAATGGCCTCATTTGCATTCATTTTCCAATCATGGCATTGTTTGATGCCGTCTGGAGGAAGTTAAAAACCATATCTTTGAACTACTTGATTAAAGATGTTTTGCTTTTTCTTCTTATGAAGAGGCAGTTCAGACGTCTTCATTCACAACTGTAGTCCGATAATATCCATTCAACGTTCCTCAAACATCGGACCACCTAAATGTTTGAGATGGACCTTCTTCTGTTTGATGCTGGGAAGGTCAGTACTTGTGACAATGGTGGGGCTGTTTCCTTCAGACAACACGTCTTAGTTTATTACAACAACACTCCGGTGCGGCACCATCGTGGCTAGATGAGAGAACTCAAAAAGCCGTATAACACAGTTATAATGCCATAAAGTAAAAAAAAAAAAAAAAGAAAACACAAGTTGAATTTCTTTTACAAAAAATGAAATCTATAAATACGACATTTTTCCAAGTGCCCACAGGTGTTGCCAGTATATGGAAAAGAATGGCGCTCCTCTCCTCTCTGCTCTGTGTAAACAGCCTGTAGCTCAGTTGAGGTTTCATCAGTTTTTGTCACACGACTGTTGTTCTCAGCCAAGTCGTTCACGGCTTTGTAGTTACACTAAGAGGCGCATAATTCAATGTTTTCCACAGGATGTGGTTCGTGCGAACAAACTATGTTTTACAACATTTTAAATAAGACAAAATCACTTTTAAAAAGCTTAGATTTGGTTATTTTTCCTGAGCGTTTTTCTATTTTTTTGTCACTCAGATCATGATTTCTGTTTTTACAGTTTTGCGCTACAGTAAATAGTCTAATTTTTAAAAAAGAAAACAAAGAAGTGGGGGCTCTCCCTGGCCCCGTGTCTGCACAGCTCAGGCATTGTTCCAGCGTTGTGTAGAGATGCACGAGCAATGTCAGTTGGCCTTTTAAAGTCAAATCAGCCCACGCCACCAACCAGGGGTGATCAGTGGCACAGTGGCTCCCCTGCTCACTTTAACACACACAGATGGATACTTAATATGCTGTGGTGAGGGCCTATCAAGTGTGTTTTACGGGCTCCTCTTTTAGTGTGAACAACCCTTGCTCAGATGTGGAAAAACCCATTCTGCACCTCGGGGGCAGAGTGCCTGCGTGTTATCACAGCCGGGATCGGCTTTAACAAGTCTAATTAGCGTCTTGTGACGAGGGAAGTATTTAGGAAGTCGTTTGTACCTCAGTTTACCGTGATAAATACTTTGACACTCTTTGTCTTTTTGTTTTAGTAACTGGAGGAGAGATGATGAGCGTGTCAGGGAAGTTGACTTTAAAACTCTGCCACTTACAGGGTAAAAATATATTTTCATCACTTCCCGCGTCGCCGTCAGCTGGCAGAACCGCAGCTCCTGTCGGGAGTCCTCGACGTGATGTCAGCTCCATGCAAATGGAGTTGATTTCTCCTCTTGGTGTCCAAATTGCATCACTTAGTTCCTGAGACGGTATGCTGCCATTCCCCCCTGAAAGCACACCGCTCAAACATTCAGCCTCAGCTGTGTACGGAAGAAAAAGGCAGGGGGTGGGGGGGGGCAAGGAATAAAGAGCACTTAATGAATAGATCTGGGTCAGGGTCAGCGTGTTTCAGCTCTGGTGTGTTCTGATCTCTCCTTAAAACACTCGACAATGAGTCGCTCTCACTTAAAGTCTCCCTCTCATTCAGCAGCTCAAAGCTCCGGCGGCTCTAACTCCTCTCGCTTATCTCCTGCAGGCACGACCAGGCAGCCCAAGGAGGGAGAGGTCCCGGGGGTGGATTATAAGTTCGTGACCATTGACCGCTTTATGGAGTTGGAGAAAAGTGGAGCCCTGCTAGAGAGCGGAACGTATGAAGGTAAGGGTTCAGTTGCGGCCGTTGCTCTTTTGTGATATCCTCAAATTGTTTTTGATTGGACTCATGGCGCGGCGTGGCATCTCTCTCTCTCCTCTCTCTCGCCATCTCTCTCTCTCTCTCTCTCTCTCTCTCTCTCTCTCTCTCTCTCTCTCTCTCTCTCTC
>NW_022280051.1:3363424-3377264 GCF_004355925.1 Anarrhichthys ocellatus | reverse complement strand
CTCTCTCTCTCTCTCTCTCTCTCTCTCTCTCTCTCTCTCTCTCTCTCAGTGAGTGAGTGAGTGAGTGACAGCGGTTTGAATGAATGCTGAGACGGGCTCATCACTCCACGTCCGCACGCTGCAAGTGTGCTTCCACCCATCCATCTTTTGGCTTTGTGGAGACGAGAGTGTCATCAGTCATGTAGGACACTAAAAGGAGTCTTCTGCAATATCTGAATGAAGAGAAGCCAGCACACACACACACACACACACGGATGCAGTACCTTCAATGCTGGCTCTCTCTTGGCTCGGTCCTGAGCTGCAGAGGCTAATCAAAACAAACAGACACTATCAATCCCCTCTCTCCTGTGGTCCGAGGCTTGGGTTTTTAAACCACTCGAATAAATGCAGCCCTCGGTCTGCCTTTAGCCGCTTCTAAAGCTCAGGAGACCCCCGCCATCATAACACACAGTAGCTAACTTTCTCCTCTCCCAACTGACTCCACTGCAGGAAGCACAGGGGGGGGGGGGGGATAGAAAAATGGCAGATGGCCAATTTAACGGTCGGTTTCCAGAAGCATCATTAGATCCTTTCAGCGATGGGTGCTGCCTTCCTCGGGGAGATGGAGATGAGAGTTTCTTCTGCGTGGTCACTCGGCCGCCGTGGAGCGTTTTATATTATTTTTATCATTTAAAGGCCAATTAGACGTGGAGGGAAAGCAGAAGGGGTGAAACGTAAAAGGAAAGCTGCATTGAGGATCATTTTTGCCGTCGGAGCAGAAGAAAGGTTCTAGCTGGTTATTAGAAAGAACTGGAAGCTCTCAGGTTCACGTCCCGCTGCGAGTGTCCTTTAGAGAGAATGAACTCCTGACATCTCATTGTTATTCCTCTGTGGGAGGAATAACGGCAGTATTTTGTGAATATTTCTTTCTTCCCTTTCAATGGTATCCTCAATGTTTCTTGAGAACACAGCAAGAAGCATGGGGGATAATTTAGCAATATTACAATGTTATGGCACATACCTTTACATTTTGTGAACCTTCTGTCTGAGAAATCTCGTTTGTTGTGGCTCGAAATCGAGTTCTTTAGTTCAGGTAGCAGTCACATGTTCTAGTAGACCTGTTCTCCAGGTCCATGGGGGTCATCAAAATGATTTGTTTTGAATTATAAAACTGTGCTGGATCATTAAAAAGTGCACATATACAGATGGAGAACATTTGCGTCAATAAAACAAGCCTGCTGTGTCCAGTACTGCCAGCTTTGGACCTGCAGGAGCTCTGATATGATTGTGACACGCAGCAACAAGTTTAAATTGGTTATTTTAAACGTCTGGATTTATTAGGACTACGCCAGTCTTGTTACGGTTCAATTCATGAAAGCTTTTAATATCAATTACTTGAAATGTATAAAGGGTGTCAAGTTGAGTCCAAATGCAATTTGAATACAATTACCCTGTGTTTAAAAGAATCAAAGTGTTGTTAACATGATTCAAACTGAAATGTGGTTTTGTTTATCACGGTGAAACAGGCCTCGTGTATTTCGGCTGAAAAGAGGAAGTGTTCTGTCCTGTAGGGGGGTCCACGGACCCCTGAACTAGAGCGCTATTGGTCCGAGCTCAAGTGTTTGTGTTGAACATATTTTACATCCTTGCTAAGTGATTCCTCTAAATTAAAAATGTGTGTGTTAGGATCCTTCATCCATCAGGCTCTTAGTGTCCAGACAGAACGATGAAAAGAAGCAAAAAAAAAAACCACTTTCCATTTTGATTTTCTGTCTAAAAATATAAAAGCATCAAAGAAAATGTGATGATCTTGTCTCTAAATGTTGTTGATGCTGATTCGCATTTCTTTGTCATACCCCGAATCATTGGATTTTGTAAATTGAGACTTTAATTTCTTTTTCTCCGTTTTTCTCAGCATGTGAGCGAGAGTCTAGACGGAAATCAGTGCGGCGTGTCTGATGTGACAGCGATTCCCCCACTTACCGGAACTTCAAAGTGCAGGTTTCTGTGCTGCTGCTGCGGGTGATTTAAGTTAACGCTCGGACTCGCTCGGACTCGCTCTTTATTTCTCCTCGGAGGCAAATCTTCAGGCTCGTTAAGGCTCCGGGATTTGCGTCTGTGGTTCGGGGCTTCTAATCCCGACAGTCGCCCTAATCTGTTCACAGCTCCTCTCCTCCATTTTTCATTGCAGTCTTCATGTTCTCCAGAACGTGAACTCTATGTTTCCAATTTATGTTATTTTTTAATCTATCTGGATTTTCTTGTTCCCAAAGCTGTCTGCGTCAGTCTCTAATGCTGGAGCCCAGTGAACACACACATTGTCTCCTCGCGTTCGATACGTCCGCTCTTGAGTGGAGCTGAAGGGATAGCTACAGCTAGTTCAGGTCTACTACTGCAGACCTGAACTGTGGCGGATGTCCCCTCAGCCGATTCTCTTTCTTTCATGCTCGCGGATTTAAAAACAATAGCCTCAGAGACGAGTAGCGTCTGATCTTTTAAAAGAAAAGAGCGTCGTTCAGACTTTGGACGACATGATCTGTGACTCAAGCACAAAACCCTGCTGCTGTTGTGTGAAAACCTCCCAAATGTCACATTTTGACTCCGACTACTAGCTTGACTACAATATCTTTTGGAGTTATTTCACTCCAAATGTTTCACAAGCACGAGAGTCGTGTGCCTTCTTCAGGAAACATAGAAACCTTTTGAAGGGTCAGTTCACTCGTAAAAATACAACACAACTTCCTTATTTACCCCCATGCAGACAGAGTCGGTTTGATTTGCTCGGGTTCTGATATATCCGCTGCTGTTTCTGCTGCCAGAGCAATACAAAAAATGTGAATGGAATTTAATTTGTTCTCATTTGAAAAGCGTAACATTTAAATGTCTTTCCAGAAGCAGTCGCACAGTTACAGTACAGACTCAGCTGGCAGCATTCCTTTTTAGAAGAAAATAGTCCACAGAAAGAAAATGTTCATATAAAGGAGAAGTTATGTGGTTTTAACAATGACTTATGGAGACTGAGGGCTGCTGTCGGGAGACAAACGGAGGACAGTAAAATGTAAAGTCGACGTAAAAGTCTGGAATGGGCTGTTGAGTCCGAGCCAAGTGGAAAACAGTTCTCAAAGGTGGGTCGTTGCCTCTGACCAGAGACCGAAACATAGAGATTCAACCATATGTCAGACAAGTAAGTGATTGATGTGCAGAGGAAAAGATGGACGGACAGATCTGTGCACGTTAAAGAGTCTTTGTTGGCGAGCGTTACTTTGCTTTGTGCAGATTTTATCGTTAATATTGTAAGACGTGATCTTGAGCCCCCAGCTTGTGTGTTCATGGGTCAGCTGGCTTCAACGTGGAGTTTGACGGGCTGTCAGGAGCCCCTCGTCCTCCCTGTAGCTGGTGCAGAGGTGTCACGGACCTCCTCTACTGTTCCTCTCATCCTCATGTCTTTGATCTTCAGGCCTCTTCTCTTTGCATTTACATCATGTGCTTTGGATTTATCTTTATTGCTCTGTGTTTTCCTTTAGTACAGATATATATATATATATGTAAATGTAAATGCAGAGTTTAGTCATCGTGTGTGTCCTTGTTCCCTCTTGATAACAACGTATTGTCTTGTTACACTTTAGAGTAAAGGGAATAAGATGAGAGGAGTCTGCAGCCATGCTAGCAGCTTTATGAGGCTGTACTGAGGCACAAAGGTGCTAAACACGCTGACAGGGACCATGCTAACATGCTGATGGTTAGCAGTTCAAATTTGCAACAAAAAATTAAAAAGCACTAAGAGGAAAAATATGCATTTTTGACTTTGGGGTGAAGCATCCCTTTAAGACCACAGTGGTAGACAGACACACGAACAGACAGACATTTGGCTAAAAATAAAAGATGAAAGCAACAAGCACATAAAATGCCTCTAGATGTCCCACAACTCTTCCTCCTCTCTGTTCCAGATAACTTCTACGGCACCCCGAAGCCTCCGGCCGAGCCCAGCGCTCTGCTGCTAAATGTAACGGACCAGCTGCTGCCGGGCGCCAGACCCACCTCCGAGGGCAAGAGGAAGCGTAACAAGTCGGTCAGCAACATGGAGAAAGCCGGCATCGAGCCCCCCGAGGAGGAGGAGGAGGAGAGACCCGCCATCAACGGCAACGGCGTCGCTGTCACCCCAGGTCAGCCCCAAACACGACCTCCGCGGTGCGCTGAGGCCCGAGGTCTCTCCAGGCAGACGCCTCGCCGTGACAGCCCGGTCCCGAGGTCACGCTCCGGGTCGGGCCGATCCGATCCGCAGCAGTTCTTGTTTTAAGTCTGGGCTCCGGGAGTGGTTGCCTGGCAACAGAGACAGCAACAGATTGCTTTTACATGTTTTTTCTCGGAAAAAAACCCAGATTTCATGGCAGATTATCACTTTTAATTGGCTGCACAAAATATCTTTATGTGCAGTGTAGTGGCATGATATGTAAACTGTGAATTATAATTCACTCTCACACCAGACGTGTTATGATTAAAGCATTAGTGGCGTTTCTCTCTAGAATGCGGAATCATTTATTAGGTGTCATTACCGAGCACCAGATAGCCGCAGGGCGTACACACGTAGTCCGTTGCTCTCCAAATCAACAGGAGCCTGCGGCCTCTTTAATAAACAAGGGACATTTTTATTAAGTGTTTTCTCTCACTTGTGATTCAGCTGTGTCCAAAGCGTTCTCTGTAAATCCTGAAAATAGGCGGGAGTGACATTTAACAAAGCACGCCACGAGGCCAAACATCTTGAAGCATAAATAATAGAGAGGGGCCTTTCTTTGTGCTTCCTTAAACAACAGCATTCTGAACAAGGCTGAATACGAAACTCCAGTATCAACTTTACGTTATTTTTTTCTTGCATTGTTTGGATATCAAAGTAGGCACACACACACACACACACACACACACGCACACACACGCGCTTTACACACAAACAAACCCTCTGAATGCATCCCGTGATCACATGAATCATAAAAGAGGCTTTATGAGTTTGATTTTTCTGATTCCAAATCCAAAGCCATGCTTTGGTCCTGTGACTTTCTGAGCTGGTTCCGTAGCCTCAGGACAAGCGCGTCTCTCACAGCAGTCACAACACAACGGAGTCACAGCGTTGGGCAGAAGTATTCTTGTTTTCATACCGCAGGGAGCTCAAACAAGGTAGGACGCTTAATTATAGAGAGAAATACATGCATGCTGTACGATATGGTAATAAAACGTTATTTATATGGCATCTTTAAATGTTTACAAAGCAGTTACTATAAGAAGAAGAAGAAGAAGAAATTGCAGGCTTACTTACAATAATACAACTTTATATACAATGTGTGACACTTTTACTAATCTTCACTCGGTGCTTTACACAATAAAAGAAAGGAAAGAGGGACTGAATAATTAAATGCAAACAAGATTAAAAACAAGATTTACCCTAAATGTGAAAAAATTACTTTATGTGTATTAAACGTTTATAGGATCATTTAAGTGCAGGAAATGAGATAAAAACAAGAGAATTACAGACTTACTGTCGATGAAAATGTAACAATAACACAACTTTTAAGACCATTATGACACTTTTCCTACTGTTACAGAATATAAGACAGGAAAGACACACTGCTTAGTTAAACGCACAGTTATATTGAGAACAAGATTAACCCTAGTTGTAAAATGACAACATAAAATGACTTTTATATGTAACAGTAATAAAACGTTATGTACAGTATATGACACCTTTCTTCATGTTTATTAAGTAGAGGATGATTCAGATGCAGGGAATTAGATAAAAACAAGATTTACTGTGAATGTAAAATTAAAAGATGTGAAAAAGGTTATCGAAAAAGATAATCGATAAAATAAGTAATTTAAAGGTGAAATAGAAAATTACAGAAATGCCAATTAATATAATTAGATTTCCAGTTATTTATAGAAGGCAATGTTTTTGCTCACCTGATCTCCTCGGGTAAATTATTCCTTGTGGTCCTGAGGGTCTGAGACTGTAGACTAGATATAGAGATGGATGACGCGTCTCCGCTTTCTTCAACTGTCAATCATGATTTATATATCGCATCAAATAACTGATTAAAACCAAACTTATCAGAAAAAAGACCACTTGAACATCCATCAGCGTGATAACAACTACCTAAATGAACAAAAGCCATCTTAACTTTTTCATATGGCTCATGTCCCAGCCGCTAACACGGAGGTACTTTATGACCCGTAGAGACAGAGCTCGTCGTACTAGATGCATATCAGCATGTCAGAGGATTATCTTATTACCTTACGTCTACTGTAGCTAGCTAAGGCACTTGCATCATGATACTGCATAGCTCTCTGATGCATCCACACAAGCTGTTTACTTCCAGCCAGCAGGGGGCGATACAGATAATTTGGCTTCACTTTTAGGGGAGCTTTCATGCTGTCTATCTTCATGTTCAGTTTATAGTAGAGTAACAAGCTCAGTTACTCTCCAGACTTAGATTTAGCACTACTGGGATCTTTATCTGAGCATCTCAGCTTGCCCAGTGCCCAGTTCTTATCTGCAGTTATTCCAAATGATGCAGATGACACCCGCCGCACTCCTTTGCGCCGAGAGAAAATGCTGGAAACATTTTGAACTGATTCCTATCGGCGGTGTGGAGATGCTCGATAACTCTATGCTGTGCAGTGAGGCGTGTTGGATCCTAAAGTGGGCTGCTGCGCTCAGCTCAGGAGGAGTTTTTCCTCTGTAGACGGACAGAGTGTGGGCTGACCAGGAGAGCTGAAGGGGAATCAATAGAGCGCAGCAGGCTCTGTGATCTAAGCAGATAGCTAGCTCGCTCTTTTCCCTCCCATAGATTATCTCTCAATCCCTTCCTCTCATTCGTCCCTTCTCCACTTCCCTCCTGCAGCGCTCGTCTGGGAAGCGCACACACACACACACACACACACACACACACACACACTTGGCATGTCTTTCTCTTTCTTCCATACACACCATTTCTCTCTCAGTGTATGAATGCGCTGCCACAACTCAAACTAGGGCATCACAGCCAGCTTCTCTCTCCATCTCTTATTGTCTCTTCTGCTTTATTCGTCTTTCTGTCTTGTTGACCTCCCCCCCCCCCCCCCCGAGTCACCGCCTCTCGCTCACCTTTCTCTAATCATTCCTTCCTTTTTACTGTCTCCATCCTAACCCCCCCGACTCTAAATCAGTCTCCTTCTCCCTGCCTCCCACGTCTCCGCATCCCCGCTTCACCCTCGTCATCCCCCTCTCCTCCCCGGAGCGATAAACCTGGTGTCTGACGCATTCCTGCTCTCTTGTCACCTCAGAGTCGAGCGAACATGAGGACAAGAGCACAGACGCCTCGGGGGACATCGCCCCGCAGAGCATCCCAGCAGAGGCCCCACCTGAGGCGCCCAAAGAAGACGGACAGTCCCCGAAAATGACGCTACCCAAACCAGAGGAGAACGACGAGCTAGGTCCACTGCCGGACAACTGGGAGATGGCATACACAGAGAAAGGAGAGGTGTACTTCATAGAGTAAGTTTCACGGGTACATCAACTGTATCCGGGACTGTCATACTGTATCACTGATGACACCTGGATATTCTAGTCTACGGCGTTCATAAAACTCATTGCAATATATATAACTCACCAGATGGAAGGCAATCTTCCTTTGCAACTTTTAAAGCAGCAGTCATTGATTTTTATGGCCACCTGGAAGCAGCAGAACAAGCTGTAAACACAACAATGACATATCGCCATCTTATAAAGTTGATAAGGCAAACGTGTTAGCGAACTGTTGCCTACTTAGGAATACAGCAGACACGGAGCCACAGTAGCATTCAATTCACTCCTCTGCTGCAAATGGAAGTGATGCGCTGAGAGTGAACCAAAGCAATGTTTAGGCCTGAAAACCACAGCAGTGAGATAAAAGATGCTGTTAAATATCGATTAGTGCCGCTTTAAAGTAGTGGAACTAAAAGAAACAGCCGTGTGATTGTTCCCGAACAACTTTGCTTATGTTCCAGCAACATGAGTTAGTATTTTCATTCTCCAGTAACAAAATGAAGTTGAACCAGAGTTACTACATTAGGGCTCGGTAACATCTAAATTTACTCCTGTATATTCCCTTGTGTACACACACACACACACACACACACACTAGGCCATAATTAATGCTGGCTGGTTTAATGAGATTTAGAGGTCCTTAGACATACCTTGCTGCACAGAACTCTGTTAGCTCTTAAGTTGAATTCATTGGAGTTGTTAGCTTTTTTACAGCCGCAGTAAAACCGTTGGAGGTGAGTCTTTGTTACTTAAGCGTAATGGAGTAGCTGTGTGTTTGTATGGTGGTGGTGGTGAGGGAATTATTTGCTCATGGACGTGGACATGTGTACTTGTGTCGCATCAATTAATTGTAGCCATAACAGGAAATTCTGCTATTAGAAATAGCTTTTTTTTATCGCATCAATTGATCATTCCAGTCATTAGGCTAAATTTCTCCATAGCGTTGATTGAATCCCGGCGCACTTGAACGCATCATAAACTGTGAGAAGCTGCGCAGCAACACCCGCCTAAGAAATGAGACAGCTGTGATTTTCATCCAGCCGGGCACGTGTCTACTTGCCACAGAGGCAGACTTTTAATTCCCCCCCACCGCTGCAGACGACTCACCATATGTCTCCTCCCCTAAACAGACAAATCTCATGCTCCCACACCGATCAAGCACATTACACAACTAATGCAGTTAGCCCACTGAATTTGCAGCTTCCAGTTTTTTGTCTGGGCGTATGTGATGCCGTGCCAAAGTGATAGCAGCCGCCAAGAGGATGCTTGCCTTTGATTGGCCTCCATACAAGATCAATTTGTTTACCTGCAGCCCTTGAAGTGAGGCGGCTGAGGAGAGGAACGGAGGGAGATGGAGGCGGAAGGAAAAGAAAGTCACAGCGATTAAAAATAGTAAAGACTGGGCGGGAAAAGAAGGTGAGTGGGAGGACTGGATAGATGCAGTAGAAGTGGATATTCATACTATAAATAGTAATGTATGGCAATAGAAGAGAGGAAGGAAGAGCAAGGAAACGAGTGAAATGCTTTGGAGCAGAATCAAAAGCTAAACAGACTTTACCTTACCTTGAACTGCACTTTATTTGGCTCTGTATTTGGCGCGGGCCTTAATCTCCCACTTTTATCCGTGTTTAGGGATGGCAATGTCCGTCTGTTGGTCCACTATTTTGGTCCAGATTTGAATTTCCAAAGTTTTCTTTTAGCGCCACCATTAGGTCAACGTTTTTGGTGACGCGTCTCAACGCCATGGTGCCACCACGAGGTTGACATTTTTGTTTTTGAGTGAAATGTCTCAACAAATATTGGATAGATTACTGTGAATTTTGTCCATGTTGTGTAAAACTCCTTCACCAGGACAACTTTATAAAGTGGTACTATATGAGATGTTGTGTTTTCAGCTCTGCTTTGTCAAATAAAACATAATTAACGCAGCTCTAACATCTGTATAGATTCATATTTTTGAGCTTTGTTGTTGTTTTCTTACATAGATTGTTATTCCTGTCATTAGTGCATTCCCATGATCTGTCTGCAAAACAAACTCTGTTGGTAGATAAGTTTAAGTCAACATGTGCAGACCTTGAAAGTGTTGGAAAGAACAAAGATACCAGGACGCTTCTTTACGGGATCATCTTCCTTCGTCTCCTCACCTCAGTTTCTATACCGCTGGCCCTTTGTGTACACCTCCCCTGCCCTCCCTACTGTCACCATGAAGGGAGGCCATTGTGGCTCCGCAGCTTCAGTTGAACTGTGGAGGTGCATCGGGTTTCCCTGGCACATCATAACTGATCTAGATCCAGCTCTCTGCCTGAGGCTCTGGATGAATCTGCCAAGCTCACAGCTGTTCCCCTCCATTACTCCCTCAGTCCCCCCCTCTATCTTTTCCTTCCCCTTCCCCTCCCCTCCTCCTCTGCCTGCTAATGAGAGACAGTAAGCTAATTAAAAGTATCGATTGCCATTTTGTTAACTTAAAGCTTTTTTTTTTTTTTTTTTTTCTGTCGTCACCTTTTTAGAGGTAGATACACAAGAGAGTCTCATCTTTCCTCTCTGAAATGATTCTCCGGCCGAATTAAGAATCCACCGACCTCCTTCTCTCTTTCTGCCAAGTCTCCTCTCTCTCGCCATCTATCACACTCCCTCTCACTCTCTCTCTCCCTCTCTCTCTCTCACTCTCTCTCTCTCTCTCCCTCTCTCTCTCTCTCTCTCTCTCTCTCTCTGTCGTCTCTTCACAGCCACAACACCAAGACAACATCGTGGCTGGACCCGAGGCTAGCCAAGAAGGCAAAGCCGCCCGAGGAATGCAAAGAGGATGGTGAGTACTGCGTCTTTATCTTCTATTTTTCCTTTCCTTCTCATTTCCTTGCTCCTCGTGTTCATACATTTTAATTGCACAAGTTCCCCACAGCATAAATCTTTCAAGATTTAAACCTTAGCCTGTTGATTTGATGAGATGCATAGTGAGATGATTTCGTACGAGACTTCAGTTCATTTCAGGGACATTTTCTGATTGTTGTGAGCCGGCGTAGGATTTTTTTTATTTTTTTTTAGGAGTTATGCAGTGAAAATGTTGGTGTGTGTGTGTGTGTGTGTGTGTGTGTGTGTGTGTCAACACCCGTCGCTGGGGATAAGAAGCCCCATGATATGTGTGTTTAAAGCCCGGGTCCAGAGAGACTGGAGGTTACAAAGACTTCTTTATTCTCAGGGAGATGTGGAGTGTCCTTCACCCGCCCACGCGCACGACAAACACACACCAGAAAGAAAGGAGAAAGGATGAATGTCAATGCAGCGGGTTTCTAGACGAGCGTACATAAATACGAGTGTGTCATCTATCTCTTTCGCCCTCACTCCCACTTCCCGATTCGTCTTTTCTTTATGTGTGCGATCGAGAGGAGATATATCGCCTGAGTTATAGACGGGGAGGTAGTGGAGCTGAGTGGGGCTGGATTTTGGAGATGGACAGAGACAGCAAATAAGAAATGACAGTTGGGGGGTTTTTTTGTGTGTTTTTTGTGAGTCTGAGTGTTTTGGTGTATGTCCATGGTGGGAGGGCAGGGGAGTTTGTGTGCATATTCCTGGTAAAGGTGTAACCACACGGATAGAGTTTCTCTAAAAATACATTTGGCGCTGACACACGAGCGGACAGAGAGACGGACAAGCACTCCTGAAAACTGTTTTCAAACGACTCTTTGCTTTTGCTTCAACCTGCCAGGTGTGTGGGACCTTTCAGTGCTGAGTGGGTCTGCAGCTAATTATTGTTATTATCATCATTTAATCATTGTGCTACTTTAATGTTTAATGTTCAGTTCCCAGACCCAAAGGCGATGCCATCAAACTGCTTGTTTAGTCGCTGACTAACAGCCCAAAACCCCAAATGATTCAATTTCCATTGAAATAAAACAAAGTCAGTCCACCACTTTGGTCCACAATGAAATATCTAGTGGATGGTTTGCCGTGAAGTTTGGTACAGACAGTTGTGTTCCCAACAACATGAACAGTAATAACTTTGGTGATCACTTAACAATCCAGAGGAGGAGGAATGGCACCTGGTCTGAAAACATCTGCACTGTGTGTGATGGCATTAAACACGGGCACTGCTTCCTGTTGACACATTGGCTGTTTCATCTTTGCAGTAGAATTACTTCCCTGATCTTGCATTTTATTCAAAAGTGCTGTCGCTGAATCTCCCCCGTTGCCTCTCAAGCTTAAGACATTAAAGGGAGACAGATCTCCAACATGATGAAATGACAGAGAAACAAAGACAGAGACGCCTGTGGGGAATTACTCAAAATTTGATTTTGCCTTTTATCTCCAGCACTTCCAATCTTATTTATCCACCAAGGACACTCCACTAGGGGAAGTGTGCTGATATTTGTGAGGACTGTTATTGATCTGGTTGGGCAACTAATCCAGTTAGTCCTAGAATGTAGTGCTTAATGGTGGCTGCTGGTCTGTGTGTGAGTAGACACACATGACCATTGTTGGGCCAATAGATATTCATAATTTTCTGTCAGACTCTGAGTGAGTTGGTGCTGACTGTCTTTGTGCAAAAATAAACGTTTTAGCTTGTCTGTCGCTCATCCTTCGTGGTCCAGACTGAATCTCTCACGGCCATACACTAGACCAGGTTAGAAGATGAATTGTAATAACGTTGGTGATCCGTTACCGTTTGGTTTAGCCCCATCAGTTTCATTTGAATTCATCCAATACTTTGGTTTATGTCCAAATCCCTGCAAAGCTAATGACATAACCGTCAACCTCAGCTGTAGAGCTAATAAGCTAACACGCTAAATTTAGATGCAAAACGTTACACCTGCTAAAATCAGCATGTTAGCATTGTTATTGTGAGCGTGCTAACATGGCGAGGTTAGCATTTAGCTCAGAGCATCACTGTGTAAGTACAGCTTCACAGAGCTGCTAGCGTGGCTGCAGAGGGATGTTTGTTCCTGATTTTAAAGATTTCTTGTTCTCACATATATTCAGGCGTTTGTTTTATGACATAATCATTCAGTTTTTTCACCTCTGCATTCACCCAGCTGTTCAGCGTTCGCGTCTTCTCGACTGTCTGCAGTAAAAGTGTGTTTCCAGTTTAAGGGGTTTGTGTGAGCAGCCACATGAGAGGTGTGTTGTTTCCTCCAAAAACCTCCAAAGGCCCCGTGGCACCAGCCAACCCTCGAGAGCTGAGCTCAGTTAGGGAGAGAAAAGCTGCCTCTGTAAATTTGCTATTGATTGGTGGAAAAGGTAGACGTGTGAGTCCGTGTTTGGACCCGAGCCATGCTCTGATAAGCGCTAACAGGATTGCAGGGTGGAGTGGGTGAGCTGTGACGGGACAACAGGCTCAGAGGAGGAGGAAGAGGAGCAGAGCGAGAGTATTAAGCGTGGAGTTGAACACACATTGGTGCACAGTAAAGACCAGGTGTGGAGGAAGTATTTAGATCCTTTACTTAGATTTAGCAACACCACAAAATACTCCAATAAAAAGAAAACCATGTTTTGTGCTGTAGAAAATGTAAGTATTATCATGAAAATGTACTTTTAAAGATTATATAAACTACTTTATTTTGAGGTAAAATTCAAAAGAGTGTTCAAAATGTTGGTAATAATCCTTCATTGCACAGGAAAACTGTGTGCGCACAACCGCACTAAGTTCGGTAGGTCAAAGTTCAAGCAGGAAGTGGATCTGTAAACTGTGATGGATGTTTACAACGGACATCTCAGCAATATTGTTTTTACCTGCTTAACAAGTGATAGCTGTAGCAAAGAAAGTGGAGTAAAAAGTACAATAATTCCCTCTGAAATATTATAGAATTATAGTATAAAGAAGTCCAATATGGAAATACTCAAGTAAAGTACCTCCAAACTGTCCTAAAATGCAGTAGGTGAGTAAACGCTTCCACCGCTGGTAAAGACAACTTGTTCTCTCTCATGTTGAATGTCAGCTGCAACACATTCAAACAGATTCAGTGAAAAAAAATGTGTGTTCGGCTCAGCGCGCTCATTCCTGCGCGTTCAAAGGAGCGACGGCTCCACTGAAGACGGAGCAGTTGACATCACAGACGCCTTGTTGTTACATAACTCACACTATATATTTTCCTCTGCCTCCATCTTTCCCACCTTCTCTCCCTACCTCCATATCCGTCTCTGTCCCCCTCCCACTTGTCCTCCTGTCTCCTGTTCTTGTTATGGTGGACGAGTAGAACTAGGACAGGCAAACAGAACCTCGCTGTTTGCTTTTATTCTCCCCCACTCTTAAAGTTGCTTCCCCCATCACCCAGCCCGCCAAGCCGGAGGGGGAAAGAGACGGATATGGAGGTAGGG
>NW_022280051.1:3278760-3363324 GCF_004355925.1 Anarrhichthys ocellatus | reverse complement strand
TCCCCCCCCCCCCCCCCCCCCCCCGGCCTGCCAAATATTTGTTGGCTGAGAAAAACTCGAGCGTGCCCGTTGTTGCTTCACTGTTTTTCATCTCAGGTATGCCAAAGCAGGTAGCGAGAACCCCCTGATAAGTGAATTAAAATCAGACAAAACTCCAAGATGTTTTTTCGTCACTATTTCAGCATGTTTCATCAGACGACATCTGGAAATAAGCGCTAAGCACACACAGCACCGGGTGTACAGTATATGAGTAAACGTAGTCACATAGAGGGATTCCAACTTTGATGATGTTCAGGTTTGAAGGATTTTAATCGTATTACAGCGTCCTTTGTCTTCTGTCTGCCTGTGTCCCAGCAGACTTCACTCGTATGAAAACAGACAGCACCAAACCTGGATGTGTAATTACATTCTGGTCATGTGAGGAGCTTCACAGGCAGAAGTTATTCTGGTCTCTCTCAGGCTGGCGTTGGGCTCACTCTCCCATCTTGTCCTCTCTCCACATAAAGCAGGGCCTGTGTTTTTACTCTATTTTCTTTTTCTCAGTTAAAAAAAGTCGCCCTCTGTGTGTGTGTTCCACCGATACTTCATCACGTGATGTCCACGTGGACGCTGCAAGGCTCCAGTTTTGGAAATGTCACCTCTCCTGTTCGCTCAGTTGTACTTTTAGCCAGCTCAGTGGAACCTTTTGTGATCTTTTTGGGGAGGGGGGGGGGGGGGATGCAGGAAGTTTTTTTTTTAGGGGACACTGAATGCAAGAACACACTCTTTCCACGGTGTGTGTGTGTGTGTGTGTGTGCGCGCGCAGTCCTACAGGTGAGTGATTATAGACGGAGAGACGCAGCGCCCTCCTTCACCTTGAGACTCCTGCAGCAGGCGCGAGGAGTAGCGGGGAGGGCCAGGCGAAGCTGTCTGCAAAGTGATTGATGGGTGTATTTTGAGAACATCCCCAACAGAGCATGCCTGAGGCCTGGAGATTGGAAGGAGGATTCAAAAAGACTGTGTGGCAGTTGTGTGTGTGTGTGTCTGTGTGTGGGACGCGTGCATGCTGAATTAGCTGTCGGTGTGTGTGTGGTTCAGCAGCAATGGATGTTTTAATCTGCATCCAAGCCAACTGATATACTAAGTTGAGCTTGGTAATAAATCAACATGATATCAAGATCTTGATATAAGATTCCGTGTTGTGTGGGATTTGGTTATCGTAATATCAAGATGTATGACTTTCTAGGTCTTTCTGGCTGCGTTCCAGTTCAAGGACAATGTCGACCATCTTTTTCATTCTATACAAATATGAATTGATCCGAACGTGTATTACTTGTGTTGCCAAACCTTGATATACTGTAGCGTATCCCACAGATTTCCCACTATTGAAACTCATGCACATGCACAGGGTGACATGTTCCTTCATGACCATTAACGTTGGCACATCAGTTTATTTTGATCCCACATACACCGTCCTGCTGCCAAAAATATTCCAAATACCCGAGCACCAAACATGTATTAATCCACAGTATAAAAATAGTCCAAGACAAACACGCTGTTTACTCTCGTTTGAGTAATGTTTGCTATGAACTACAGAGCCCAGCTGTTTTTGGGAAGTTGCTGAGCCTTCTTTTAAATAAAACTATATCTTATATATTTGTGAACTGTATTAAGGATTTACAACTTCAATAGGGATTAATGTGCTCTGTGCCGAGTCCCACATATAGGGTGGGGAAGTCAGAAAGTGATGAGACGACGGACTGATGCATTGTTGGGTTGGTTTGTTTTTCATTTCCTTTAAGTGAAGTACTTTTTCGTTTGAGTGTTTAAGCCCCGTAAAAAGGAACAGTGAATCATTACAACTTCACATTACACATTGAAAGCACAAATAGTGATTCCTCGTGGTCCTGTGGATGCAATGGAGGCACGGGAGAAGCAGAACCAGGCCTGAGCGGGGCAGGTAAAATGAGGGACTTTCTAAAGGGAATCTGGTGCTCAGAAACACTACCGGTTTTCTCCACAGGGGCCGCCACAATCAACCCAATTTGAAAGTTCCTCTTAGTAGCTTTAAAATATACTGCACAGCAGTGCTAATTCCCATCTGGTTATTTTATTTATAACCAATTTCCAGATACATGTATCACAGGTTATATCCGAAGATGTTCTTTATATTCTCCCACAGCACACATTCAAACGTGTCCAAAACCCGAAAATGTTCATTTGGCTATTGTAAAAAAAAAAAATTTCACGTTGAACAAAGCAGAAACCTTGATTATAATTTGTCTTAAAGATGTACTTGATTATCAAACTTGTTGCAGATTAGTTTTCTGTCAATTTACTAATCAAGTGATTCTTTCAACGGTTATAGAATTACTGCATTGTGAGAAGATTTCATCCAAATTTCCAACCTGTCTACCTAATTTAATGCAATTTCGTTAGAATTTGATTATGCTCAAATTATATTTCCGATCAGTATGTTGCAAGACCATTTGACTTCAGCAATTTAAAGCAAGGCAGAATCATGTAGTTGCTTTTAACACCATCCAATATTTCTCTTTTTTAAAGTATTTGTCTGTTTTGACTCTAATTGAGTTTGAAATGTGTTGAATCCAATTCAGCTTAATACATAATCTAGTCTAATCGACAGCATCCAGGAAGCCGTTATAAAAGAAGCTACTTTACATAATTTAAGACTGAACAAAAGGGTCTCACAAAGAAAGCACTTTCTCTGCTCCACCCCTGACTCCACAGGGACAGTGAGCGGGTTCAGTAGAGCAATAGTGCAGATGGAAAGCAGAAGAGGAGAAAGTATGTGTGTTTTTGTGTGCAGCTGTAAGTTGTTGTCTGTTTTTTTTCACGTAGAGCTCCCCAAGTACACCAGAACTTTGGAGGCAAAAGAGGAGAGAATAAGTGCCAGGTCACAGTTCAGTACGTCTCCTTCTGTCCCCGTAATGTCCTGATAAGCTAGAATCTTGTGAATTCAGCTTCTTCTATCTTTTTTTTCTCATTTTCATTCTGGAGCTCAGCTATTGTCTGCTCGCTCTGAGACGGGGACCAGTGGGACCGAGCGGTAGAGGGAACGTAAGGACATGCATTTCTCCGCAGCGCAGGTGCTTTTTTTAACAGGGAAAAAAAACTGAAGCTCATTGAAATGGAGCACAACACACCGCGAAGAGAACACTGTTGCCAGCAAGTGACGCAATTAACTGATTTGTTGTCAGTGCCGTGGCTGTTGCATTGACTTTTGCTGTCACGGTGGAGATGTATTGGTTTGTTAATGATCTTCTGAAAGACTTGAACCATGAGCCTTTTCCCCCGGTGGCTTCTGATGTGAAAATATGAGGGTATCTCTCAGTGCATCAATCCGTGTCACACCCTGTCCCGGCCTGTATAGTTTTATCACACTGGAAACAGATATATGATTATCTGACATCTATTAGCTTGTGCACTTGTCCTCAGGGAGCCTTGGCATGTTGATTATGTAGTTAAAGTCGTAACATATGCGAGTGCTGAGCATGCGTGCAGTAGCTTCATTGCACGGGCCTAATAGATAGATATTTAAGGTATGTGGCTATACAATGTCTGCCTGCCCCTGTGTTATGTTGTATTGTCCCACGACAAAATGCGAAAGTCAACAGTCATGAATCGTGTTTAAATCAATCGACGGCCAATTCTTTCTATGGTGTCCAATGGACGACCCATTTCTAAATTCTGATCATATTTTTATCCTACAGTCTGATGCCAATCATGACCAAGATCTTAGTGCGACAATGTCAGATCACCGTTACTGCAGCGTAAAGACACCTTAAAGGAGCAGTGTGTGGGATTTAGTGACGTCTACTGGTGAGGTGGCAGATTGCAGCCAACTAAATACCCCTCTGCTCACCCCTCTCTTTCCAAGCACGTCGGGAGAACTACGGTGGCCTTCAGGTGACATAAAAAGGCTCATCGTGTGTGTGTGCTGCTCCAGCCTCTGTCCCTTAAACAACCATCTATTCTTCACTCCACTCCCCCCCGCTTTGTTGATTGTGCTTTTGATTGTGACAGGCAGGAGAGTGAATATCTGCACATATGTGGGAAAATGGTCCTCTTGTTGGCTGAGGAGATAGCCGAGTTTATAAATCACAGCTTCTACTGGCCGAGGAAATATTTACTTCTGTTCATCAGCATTTTCAAGTCTACTAAAAATATCATATTTGAGTCACAATCAGTCATTTCAGTGGTTCCTGAGAAGACAAATACCAGTGATGGGAATAAAAGGATAGAAGATTCAAAGAGAGCGTCATCAAGCACTCTGCCATGTTTGCTTTTTGTACAGACGGGGTTGTTTCGAGCCCCAGAAGGTTAGCTGAGGTTTTCCAACAGGAACATTTCTGCTGATCTTCAAGGTGGACCTGCAACCCTGGCTAATCTTAAAATAAATGGCTTCATTTTTCTGCAAACACCGCTATATATCACCTTGAACATGGTGGGAATTGAATTCACAGGTGGTCTGGGTGTATTAATGTTCTGTTGGGCAAGCGGGCAGCAGGTTCTGTCTCTGCTATAGAAACAAATAGTGCCTGCATGTGATACCTCATTTTGCTCATGGGGTCTGCTGGCATTATTTGGAGAAGTGAGCTCACCAGACCTCTGTAGCCCAAAAAGGTTTGGAAATTTAAAATATTTGAATACATTTGACTAAGGTTTGATCAAAGAAGAAGCAGCCAACGAGTGTTCATTTCATGTTATGAGATATCAAAATCATAGTTATTCTACCATAAAATCTGAATCTGTGATTTCAGTGACATTTGAGGAAGGAGACTGGGATAATTATGGCCAGTGTTGGAGCTTTGGCACATGTTCTTTGTCTGTGGTGGCATTTCAGAGACTTCAGTTTGAGGTTTAGATAATTGAGGTTTGATTGTGCTTGCAAAGAAAGGGCTCTGCAGTAGGTGAGTGTGAACCACCGCTGAAAACAACAGCCCACTAATAAATGTGTTAGGACGTTTATATGTTGTAAACGTATAAACGTCCTAACACATTTATGTTTTATATGTCTTTGGTGTGTGCTGCCAAATGTGTGTTCTCAAATCAGTGTTCCCTAAACATCACACCTTAGCCAGTGAATGTTTTGCTCATATGGACCCGCCCACACTTTAATTAATCGGTTGTGATGTGTTTTTCACAGTAAACTCGCTGCTTGAATTCAAAGGTGACCGGAACAGTTCAGCATCCGGTAGAAAAAAAAAAGGACTTTCATATTTTCTTTGGTGACCTCAAAAGGCTTGAATCACTGAAAATGATTGGGTTCGGATGGATGAAAAGAACGAAAGGCAACAGGACACGAGTAAATCACTGCAGTGTCTGCGGGCTGTGTGGTTTGCCCCCAAACAAAAAAAAAAAAAAAACTGAATAAAAAATGCACGAGCTTGTGAGCATGAAACTTCCAAAAGGCCGGCTCTTACTGTGAGACCACGTGAGGGATGAGAGGATACTTGAGGAAGGAAGAAGTAGCGATGGAGACGGAGGGGAAATAAGGTGAAGAGGAGAGATATCATTGAGTGGCGCTGGGGGAGAGAAAATGTGGGGAAGATGCCAGGATGCCTCCTGCTGGCAGTAAATGGCCCTCCACCTGTGACTGCAGGATGGATGTTGTGGCATGACTTGAGATTGCAAACATTATTCCGCTCGCTTCGGGGCTCCATCATTTTCCGACCTGGAAATTTCACACCGGCTTGACATTTCCTCCGTGGACGCATGCAGCATGGCGGTGATAAGCAGTGCTGGCTTTCTGTGGCAGACACACACACACACACTCTCCTTGTCCCGAGTTAGCTCTCCATCGCAGGCTGCTGACAGAGAGGTTATAGACGACACTCAGCGGAGCCAAACAAGAGACAGGGAAGCAAAGAGACAATCCACACAAGTTCAGCGTTTATCGGCACACCGCTCAGTGGAAGCAACAGCATGTCGTGGTGTGTACGTGTTCATGTGAGTCTCTGCTGCAATGACACCACATGAAAGGCAGTCTGCGGAATAGTGGCCACTGTGGCCACGAGTAAGAACTACAGGATCATTTATGGCATTACATTCTAAAGAGCAACAGTAGCAGTGGAGAAGAGACATAAAGCTCGTGATCAGGCTCAGTAATGTCTGCTAACATTAGCTACTACACACCAGACCAAGTAAAGCTGCAGCAGCAGAACCCTGAGAGTGTATTGAGATAAGCAACGCAGATTTCGATCAAAGTTTCTCAACTTTTTTTCAGCCAATGACCCCTTTAAAAGATTACATGTTTGTCCCTTTGAATGATTTGAGCCTATTTGTTTCTACTTCTATCGTCTGAGTTATGTGAAAGAACAACATGATGCACGTATTAGAAAGATATTAGACATTTATTATTAAACAATGTTCGCAAATTCTAAGAGTGGAGATTTGACCGACTCCCCTGGCAGAGTGACACCGACCCCACCTACCGGTTCAGATCAACTGGTTGTCTTGTTTACAATCTGTCTGATCACTTGTGTTTCTTAATAGCTGCGTTCCCAGATTTCAGCATTTCACACGATGAGTACAACACCCTCGTAACTGGAATGAGCGAGCCAAACTAATGGAACGTAAGACGGTGTAATGTTTTTTGGGGTGTTTAGAGGAGCTTCGTTTGTCGAGTCTGTCTTCCCTTCTCCTGAAAGCGGAGACATCTCTGGCTTCCTGCTGCTCTTCTTGTGGACATTTTAATGGAAAAAGCTTTTCACAGGAAGACTGCTGAAATGCACGACAACCCTTTGATCTCCCACATTTGTGTGTGTGTGTGTGTGTGTGTGCATATGCAAAATGATGGGGAGGGTAAGTGTGTGCTCATGTTAAGTAAGTAACGTAATGTGTGTGTGTGGTGCCCAGTAAAGGTGAGAACATGAAACACTCTCTTTCATATTTAATGAGTGGAGATGGGGCTAAGGAATGTTCACAGGAGGTATTCCCGTGTGCTGTCAACCTGCTCGCAGCACGCTGTTATATCACTCACATCCACGTGTGTGTGTGTGTGTGTGTGTGTGTGTGTGTGTGTGTGTGTGTGTGTATGCGCCTTTTAGTGAGTGCGCAGGCACAAAATAGTCCGTCCTACTGAAAGTTTAATCATTTGTTTTGAGGGGATGGGGAAAGGGCTTCAGAGAAGCATATGGCACGTGCACGAGCAATGCACCAGCATTGTTGTGATATTTGTGCCATGTGTGGGAGGGATGGGAGTGTGCGCCGCTAAACTAGGCCAGGTAGTAATAAGGAATGTATGCAATGACCATCGAGTATGTTGGGTCCTCGGTGTGTGGCTGTCTGTGTGTGTTTCTCACAGGCTGAGCTCGTCCGGTGCTTCCCTGTCTGGTTAGGAAGCATTTTCTCTGCCGTCATCTCCGCTCTCATCCTGATTAACTTCACATTGTCACTAATCAAAGCCGGTCTGCTCCGCAGCTGGGCTGCACTGGAACACGCTGTCCCCGAGCTCTGCTGCTAGATTCAGCTTAGATGCTATACCAGCAGGAGCTGTGTCCCCATCTTGGTTTTCGAATGATCACACTATTATGCTAAAACATCACCGTTTGGGAATATGCTATTAATGCAAATTGCTCTTATCCTGGAAAGCAAACAGGGGGACTTCCTTGTAGACGTGTTTTGAAGAGCCGTGTTTGTTCAGGGAGCTGTGGGCGAAGGAAAGAGGAGAGGGCAGCTTTGAAAATCCTGTCCAGTGTGACTGACGACTGTGAGCGGCTTGAGGAAGTTCAGCTTTGATCACTGAGAACAAAGGCAGCATGTTCAGCAGTACAGTCCACACACTGAAAGAGGTTGAGAGAGCAGAAATGTCTATGACCTTCACTTCATACAGTTCTTTGGAAAAGTTGCAGGCCACTCTGGAAATGCCAAGTCAAAGCTATTCACTGCCTCTGAGCAGCTACTTTTTAGCCACGTTAGCGACTTGTTTTATTGATGACGTCGATTCATCGGTCCAGACTTACAATATCTCAACAAGCTGTTGAATGGATTGCCATGACATTCTGTTCAGAGTTTCCTGGTTCCCAGAGGATGAACCTTAGTGACCTTAGTGATCCCCTGACTTTTCCTCTGGAGTCACCAACAAGTTGACATTTGTGGTTCTGAGTGAAATCGACAACTATTGTGTAGATTGTTGTGAAATCTGCCACAGATGTTTGAGGTCCCTAGAGAATAAATTAAAATAACTTTAGTGATCATTACACTTTTCCACTCCATCAGTTTGCTCAGAACTAATGTCATTCCCTTCAGCCTCATGAGCACTTTGTGTTCACAGATATAGAGAAATAGCAAATGTTAGCACACTAACAGGCTAAACTGTTTAGTAAATGTTAAACGCTAAACATTGTTAGTGTGTCACAGAGCCACTGCAGACTCGTAGTCCTGTTGGTACGTTTAAAATTGAAACCAACACATTATAACTTTGGACAATTGATTACGAAACATTGATCCTACATGAAGGAACCAAAACTGCACAAAGTAGTATTGTGAAGTGATCTTTGAGTGGACTGGAACCTTTTGAAGAAATGATGTCCCCTTCCAAAATTGTGCTCATTAATGAACAGCTTCTTCCTTCAAAGGCAGTACACCATAAGTCACTATGAATCTTATAGATCCGGCTTGTTTCATGTCAGCTCCCTGTTGCCTTTTTTAAAACGATGAATCCAAAGTTGAAGCGTTGACATTCATACTCTGATATGTGTCGTTCAAATTCTTCTCACAGCATTTCCGCTCTTTGATCCGTCTGTCATCTGACAATAACTGACTGCCGTGTGCTATTTAACTGTTAACCACCGATAGAGATGTGTACCAGCTGACACTGTGCAGGTTCAACAAGCTCGGGGTTTGTGCATGTTCTAGTTTAAAGCTGTTAATCTCTGCAACGGTCTCACATCAAAAACCAATATTTACATCACAGAAAACATGCAGCGCATAAATATTTCACTGATTTAAATTCCGCCACTAGATCTATCAATGTCTGGTGTTATTTTGCAACTCTTTTAAATCAATCGATGTGACAAGCTGCTTAGAAAACATATGTATTCAAATGTTTTTTTATCTCATGTCTTGTCGCCATCCCTTTTTTTTTTTTTTTTAATGAAAGATAAGATTTCAGAATATGCAGAGGCGTGAATAACGGCCCTCCAGTTAACACGTTATCGCGCCATCAGAACCCCTGGTAATTATGTACGATGCTGTAAACTAATTCTGCCACAAAGATGTTTTCATGTAAGATCAATATTCTGTTGCAAGTTCATTGAATAAACAAGCCCCTTCGTTATTGTCGTCTCACTGGTGCTCTTCTTCTTCTTTCACAGAGCTTCCGTACGGCTGGGAGAAAATCGATGACCCCATTTACGGCAGCTACTATGTTGAGTAAGTCGGCTACATCTTTAATATGCAACGGCTTGCTTTTGATTTTTCAATGTGGCCCGGTGGTGCTGTGTTAAATCATATTCCTATCGCAGCAGACTGGCTCTGCAGCCAGGAAGCGGCTGCTCCCTCTGTCTGCCTTCTGACGGCTGGATGTTTGTTTGCAGGGGGGGGAGTTTGTTCGTCTCTGTGTGCTTCTCCATATTTCCGTGTGATCCTTCTGTCGGAAACACTCGTCTGCATCTATATCTGTAGCTTAGCTCATGAGCAGAGATCAGTGTGTCTCTTTCTTTAAAAGCCTCTGCATGTCTCCACTGCTGCAGTAGCGTGTGCTCTGTATTGAACTGCACGTCCCCTCCCTGTTCAGGGGTGTCATTTCTTTTGGCTGGGTGCTCTCCGTGCTCTATTTTTAGACATGCAGGGGAGTCATTTGGCTCGACTTTGCCGAAGAAATGACACTTGACTACTTACTGCCTTATGTGCTTATGTGCACTCCCCTCTCGAGATCTTCTCCTTGTCTCGCTTTGTCGTCATGTAAATATCATAGAAGTTGCCAGACCTTGAAATTATGTAACAATGTAAAAAATATAGTCAAGCTGTTTTGTAATTAGCACCATGATACTGGGGTGTTCATTAAAAGATAAAGAGGAGGATGACTGTGTGGGTGTGTGTGCGTGTGTGTGTGTGTGTGTGTGTGTGTGTGTGTGTGTGTGTGTGTGTGTGAGGGAGAGCACAATGCAGCCTCAGAGAGTGAGGAAAAGTATCTAATGATGACTAATTATTTCACACTGGCAAATTACATTATTTGTAGTCGTTGACTACATCTTCCAAGTTGCAGACTAAATTAAGAACGACGTGGGACATTTAAGGAAGTCACTGTCCCATGTGTGGGTCTCCTCCCAGTCTCTGATTCACATAATTCTGCTCATAAGACGGGAGGAAAAGCCCAGAGTCGGTCGTTTGTTCTTTTTCTTTTTTTTTTTTTACTCAGCAAGGCCATTCTGCAGCTCTGTTACATAATCTGTGGGACCGACCGTTTAATTAATCATCGCAGCAATAGCTGCTGTCGTGCCCAGAGTTTTAGATCTGATCTCTGCTCAGAGGGGGGGGTGTAAGTTAAACGCAGCAGTAGAGAGATGTAAATCTGAAATCTCTTCTGGTATTTTTGTTTTTTTATCATCACAGCCATATAAATAGAAGGACCCAGTTTGAGAACCCAGTCCTGGAGGCTAAAAGGAGACTCCAGCAGCAGCAGCAGATGCAAAGCCAGGGTCTGTCCTCACTGCCCCTTCCCACCATCTACAGAGGTAAGACCACGGATGAACCCCATTCATTTCCCATTATTAGAGAATATAGTCATACTCTGTCTGTATGTTTGTAGAGGATATATCTAAGTCAATACAGCTAAGTCGAGCTTAGTCATTTCATTACCTTTCTAAGTTTCAGTCGTCTTTTTACAGCCCCAGAACGTTTCTTATTAGCTTCATATATTGATGTATTGCACATTTTCAAATGTATTATAACCATGTCTATTTAAAAATGAAGAGAATTTGACATAAGTAGTTGCAGTCGAAAACATTTTGGTGAATTATATTCATGTTAACAACACGTATTTATTACAAATTGGAAAACTAACTTCACTGAAATCAGTGAGTTATTATTGTGTAACTGACAGCAATTAACCAACAACAACTTTCAAGCTAAATAACTTCAATTCATAAATAAGTCAAACCATGTTGCTAACCTCTCTGACTTGATATGTGTAATGGGGCACATTCATGACAGCAGTGAATTATTTATATGAATGAAGCTTTGTGTGCAAATATGGGTTTACATAACACCGCAAATTCATACAAGCCGGATCCGGAATTAAAGATGTTCATGTTCACATCAGAATTCATAACATTTACTGTATAATACTTGAGAAATCTTAAACATTTCGATCTGTCCACCAGAATATGTTTTTAATGAGCCATTTCATATGAATTGACCGTCTTAAATTATTACAGTGTGCACAATATGAAACAATACGGGATTCTCTTTTGATGCACACATGTTGCTCGTTAGGAACAAGGCTATTTTTGCGTTGATTGACAGCAAGACGCAACAATGAGTTCATTGTTGAGCGTCCGTCAAACAGTCGGAGGACCAGCAGCATCCTATTGGGACTGACGATAACACTTTGTCATACGAACAGCGAGCATGTGGGTTTAAACGTGACTTCATTATTTTGTTTAACGGCTGGTTTGTTGCTACCTGATTCCAGTGCTCAGTCTCCAGCAGCCACAGCAGTGGGATGCACTGCTAGAAAGAATAAAAACTGTCTGGACTCGTGAAGTGGAGGTTTGTTTCCATAGAAACGTAGTAGTCCGCCGCTCGAGAGTCGAGAGCCTGTCTCCGTGGTTACACTTTGTGTACATTCCAGTGAGGCTCTCTGTCTTCCCTCTCCCGACCTCCTCCCTCCTCCTCTTTTTTCACTCCAAACTTCGGCTGCCAGTGGAGGATGCCAGCCCCTGTTCCACCCTCCCCAGATCCGCCCGAGTTCAGGTCGGCGCGGTGCCCGAGCGCTGCCACAGCCTCGGCGACCTCTCCCGCTCGCCAACCCTGGGCCGCCGGGCCGCCGCGTGTGCCACGTCCTCCTCCGCCGACGCCTCCCCGCTCCGGCGTGTCCTGACTCGGCGCATGAATATGTGCCCCCACCACCAACACCACCACCACCACCACCACCAGCAGCAGTGTCAGCCACTTCCCACCTCCGCCTGCGCTGTGGTGCTAGAGCAGCCCGTCTGTAGCCCCTTCTCCCTGTGGCACTTTATCAGTAAGTAGACCAAGAGAGAAGCAAAGGGAGGCTGACTGTCGTTCTCATGGCTGCCTGCGCTCGTTTGACTTGCTGTAAGCATGCTAGCTCGCAAAGCAAGCTTTTTCGCTTGAGGCAGTTTGAGGATTTGAGTGACGAGCGCTTACCATGACACGTGTAATCGCCCGGCGTGAGCAGGCAGAGAGTGTAATCACTCAGTCGATGTCTGGACCAGTGACGGCAAACAAAGGGATGTCAACTAGCGCACCAGCCTCGTCTCCCTCCGAGGTGAAAAGATGGGAGACTTGGTTGAGTGTAACTAAGCTTGTTGGCTGAGATCCTCTCATTTCTGCACACGGCGCCCCCCCCCCCCCAACCCCCCCCCCCCCTCCCCAGTTCCTCCCTAACCCTCTCAACCATCTTCTCTTGGAGCTGTACCCTGATTGACAGCATGTCATTTTCCGAATTCTGCTGCTCCCTGGGTAGCCTTTGGTGATGGGACTGAAGACCTGCACCACTGACGCTCTCTGCACCCTTTCTGCCCACTATGTCCCAGCATGGGAAGAGAGGAACGGATATAAGTTCAGTATGTCTACCAGGAGGGATGTTGCATTTGTACCTTTGCACGGTAGCCGCACCTGTATCTTTCAGCACCACCGACCCACCTCTGTCCAAGTTCGCAGTTAAGATCGTACCCTGCCAGTTTTTCCTGTAGCTACACCCATGTCTTACCGGATAAGCTTTCCCCATGCCCCCCCCCACCCTGTGAGCACTGCCCTGCACCAGCTTTGAGGTCCTTTCACCATTTGCTATAAAACGTTCACAGCGGTAGCCGTTTGTATTCGGTTAATTTGTTTGTTTATGTGTCCTTTACAGAGAAGCCGCTGTTCACGCGGGACCCCACTCAGCTGAAAGGCAGTTTCCTGTCCACATCACTCCAAAAGAGCAACATGGGCTTTGGCTTCACTATAATCGGAGGAGACGAGCCGGACGAATTCCTCCAGGTCAAGAGCGTTATCCCCGATGGGCCTGCCGCAGCTGACGGAAAGATGGCCACAGGTAAGCCTCAGGCGTGGCCGGAAACCTCTCACGCAAACCAACAAATACACATTTCTCTTCTTTCATTCAACCATGAACTCCTGTGATACCTGGCAGCGTAAAATACTCAACACAGGGCCACATGAGAGCACACACAGTCAATGAACAACCTTCGCATGCAGCTCAATAAACAAGAACCTGACAGGCACAAAAGAAGCTTATCCTCGCTAATTTAATATGACATTCCTCTTGAAACACGACTGGCATGTATTTGATCATACATCATACATTTAGATAGCACAGGTGTTAAAATATGCATAACGAGTAGAGCATTTCCAGAGAATTACAGAAATCCCGTAGATGTCAGCATGACAATTATGTGTGTTTCTTAGAGGTTTCCCGTATCTGGTCCATTTATCAGCAAACCTTTTTCCACATTTCATCTTTTTTAAACGCTCCGCAGCCGACAGATAGTGACATTCAAAACAAACACCTGAATACAAACACGGTACGCGTTTCACATGGTAACAAGTGCACATGGATAACGCACGCATTGTATGCATGTGCGTGTGCGTGTGTGTGTGTGTGTGCAGGTGCAAGTTGATAAGCTAGCCTTGTTTAAGCTCTGTACGTGTGTACGTGTGTGTGTGTGTGTGTGTGTGTGTGTGTGTGTGTACGTGTGTGTGTGTGTGTGTGTGTGTGTGTGTGTGTGTGTGTGTGTGTGTGTGTGTGTGTGTGTGCACATGCCTGTGCACCAACTGCAGAGTTTTGTTCTTCCATTTCATTAATCATGAAAGGGACTTTATGGGCACCATAACTCCTGGCTGCGGCCACATGATGCGGGTGGAACTGCAGCACATATGCACACAAACACACACTGGGACGGAGCAGCTGTACTTATGGTCGAGCGAATGGAACTAGCAGGTTTTGTCAGCATGCTGTGATGTTTCTATCCGTATACTCTGGAGCCAACACGGAGCTTATGGTGGTCGTGTATCACACATAAAGTAAGCTGCTCTGGAGTTTGCTCTGTAGTAAAGCTAGTGTTCTTCTCCAAAGCGCTTTTGAATTCGAATAGATTTCAGTTGTGACTTTTTGCAGAACATTGAGTCATTAAAGTCTGTTTCTGTATAAATGTGTCGGTGCAGCGGCCCAGAACAAGATCCCTTGATGAGTAAGCTTGTCCTGACAATGATGCTTATAAAACATTTTCAGGGTCAGTCTTCTCATCCCCTCCTCTCTCTTTCTTTTAGAATTTCCCCCCGTCTCCTCTCCTCTCCACTGCGTTCCTCCCTTCAGCTCATCTCCATCTCTATCTCACCATCCAGCCTCCATCCCCCCCCACTTAGCCCCCCCAGACTTTGTGTCCTACTTCTGCAGTAACAGAGCTAGCTCGGTCACAGTAACTCAGTGGCTCACACGGACGTAGAACCAGGACTACAGAGGTGTGAAATTCACAATTCCAGATATATAATTTGTGCCACTTTCTTTTTCCATCATCCCTCCTGGCTGTCTCCACCACGTGATTACACCACCGGGGGGAAACATGTTCATGTTCTCTTGTTGTAGAAGTTTTTTAGATTATTGGATTTATGACTGGTGGACCGCACTTTTGTCCAGGCGAGATATTTTGTGTTTTGTGAGATGTTAACTGTGATGTTTTAGTGGAATACAGAGCTGAAGTGGAGAGGCTGAGTTCAAATGCCAGAGGCAAAGTTTAATACAAAATTCAGTGGGTTTGTTTGGTACAATATGTTTCAAACTGGAGAGTCTAACTGCTGTAACTCAGTGTTACTACAGCGTGTGCTCTATTTGTATAAGATACACGTCAAACTGTGTCAAACTTCACTTACCTTTGTAGTGTTACTAAAATGAGTTAAAAAGTCAGATTCAAACATCACATTTTGATTCAGAATGACAAAGAAAAGCACACTGACATTGGGTCCTTTTATTCGGCTAATACGACAAGGTGTTGCTAGCACATTATGCTAACGTTAGCTCCACGAGTTAGTTGCCTGGATTTGTAATGTTTCCAGCTGACTTACAGTTTAAATTTCCTTAAATATGCACTTAATGCTCCATGATATAGCGCTGAAAGACAGAGGCTAAAGCTTCATGTCGTAGTGTAGTCAGCATCCTTAATGATCCATGTAGAAGACATGTACAGAAAGAAACATCACTGTTTTTTAATTTGCAGTGTTGAGATAGTTGTCCCAGTATTATAAGGAAACATGTAAAGCAACTATCTCTCTTATTACAGCCCTGTGCATGTTGCTTCAGCATGTCAAAATTGACCAAAGCTTTAGCGGACATTTCCATTTATCTTCATCTTCCTATCATCCAACTGAAATGTTCTCTGTCCACATGTCTGTCCTTTGGATGAATGGTTGTCGAGAATATTCAATCAACCTCACACTTGGCGGGCGTATTGCTGAGGACCCAAGGTCGAGTGTGAGCTCTCGAGATCTGCGGGATGTAATTAGGAGTAGTGTGTTGTGTTCACACTGTGTAGAGTGTCGAGAGCGGTCCTCTACTTGCTGTTACACCGCCAAACGGGATGCTGGGTTCAACTCGCTCTCCGTCACTCGGATAAAGGAAGAGAGACCGGAGGTCCATGGGACACATGTATTAGTACTTTTCTCGACAACCGTTAATCCCATCGACTTCACACTTGGCGGGCGTATTGCTCAGGAAGCGTCAGTGTCGAGGGTGAAGCTGTTGAGCGGCTCTCCAGAAAGCAGTGACACCGGAGGGCCGAGCTGCTCAGAAAAGGCCCGTTTTAAACGAGCGCTGCACTAGTTATTCTAATCACGCCTGCACGTCTGACACGGCCGTGGTGCACTTTGGACCTCATTTAACCTGACACACACAGACACACACACAGGCCACAGAGGCCTCTCGTTATGTCGACGGACTCTTGAACACCCCGTTAGCCGGAGATGAATGTGTCATAAGGAATATTCTAGGATGGGACATTGAAAGATGAAGTAGCAACGTGGGCCTTGTTCCCAGTGAGTGTGGTGTTTACGGTCAAGGTCAGTGTGGGTTAGAGTATACAAGGGACCTCCAAGAGGGATTATAATATATATATATATATATATATTTATATATATATATATATATAATATAAGGGATGGAGAGGGGGCTGTTTTGTGGCCATGAGTGTGTGTTTTTGTCTCGGTTCACCTGTAAGCATAAGTGTTTATAAAGGGTCATTTTAATCTGAGCCCTAGTGGTATCTATGGACTCAGAGTTTTTGTTTTAGATTGAGATTAATTTAACCCGTGGCGCTCACTGCATTGAGTTAAAAAAGTCAACAGCTCTATCGAGACAATAGTGTCCTTTCCAATACAACTCAATTCACCTCCATTGTCCTGGGGGGGGTGACAGAAGTTTCAGAGGCAGATGTCACTAAACATTGGCACATAAAGCCAAACCTGTCTCCTGCATCCCCCCCCCTCCCTCCGGTCATAAAGAATGAGATCTATGTGCTCAGCGAAGGCGCTTCGAGGTCACGGCACCAGCATTTGTTTTCTGCCAGTGTGCTCAAACTATTGATTGTGACACTAGTGCTCAAGGCCAACGTCGTCCGTGTTTATCCGGATTAATTAAAAAGTCCCTCACGTCACGTTGCCTCGAGGCGGGAGCTCGCTCCGTCGATACCGGCAGAGCGTTTAAACTTGGAAAGCGTTTGTCGGCAACACGGTTTACAATGAGGGAACATTTCGGTGACATCTTAACTTGCTGTTGTCTCTCAGAGGGGTCAGCAGCTCGCCTCCACTTCAACAGTCTATCCAAGAAACCCCAGTGAGTTGCCATGTTGCTTTACTGCTGATATCGTCTCCTGCTCACGCTTTAAGGGAAGTGGACAGCATGGAGCTTGTGGTTAACAAGGTGAGGGTCAATCACTGAAGCACACACCTTCCCTATTAATGATGAAAGGTCTTTGTTTTTCCCCTACTCTCTCTGCAGCCACCCGCTCTCTAAAGAGCACGACAATTATACCTGCAATTAGGAAATAATTGTTTTTATAATCAACCTAGGGTAATGCTGTTTGTCAGACTTTAAAGTGGATCGTGCCTTGTGTTCCCACTGGCCCAGTGTTTTAAAAAACCTGCATGGTGCCGGCACAGCGGAGCACAAAACACTATATTTAGTAATCCAGTTGAGACAAAGATAAGCCTGTGGAGCGCTTTAGTGTGGGAGCAGTTAATTGTCAGCTGGGTTTTATCTACAGTGCAGTATATTGCGGGGAACAAATCAAAGCACTTGGCCCCATAAAAGGCAAACATTTCAGCCACTTGTCATCAGCAGCATTCTACACTTGAAAGGGAGATAAGACATTATGCGTGGTAATGTTTATCTGGAGAGATTGTTTATAGCTGAAAGTGAAATCAAAGGAGAGACGGTGCTGATTGAGTACTAGAATAGCTGCAGACAGCCTCAGTCCTTCGCTGTAACACCAGCATCTGTTACTCAATGCCGTTTCTCATTGAGAGTTTCTTTTAGTCTTTCAGACCGGGAGTTTATTCTGCATATTCTAATTTCAAGATAATTAAGTACATATTACAGCAGCTGCTGTTCAAATTTGAACCGTTTGTGTTTCAAAAAAAGGTTAAACAGCAATTCATTTGTTAGCATTTGTGCAACTGCTGCTCTCCTGAAGTGGGCGTATTATACATCATCATATCTCCCCTAGCCATGATGTCCTCCTCGAACATCTGTTTCCCAAACTTTATTTCTGGGGAGCCACTTTTTAAAAATGAAAAACCATCGCGATCCAATTCGCACTAAGCCTTATCTATAACTCAAGAAAAAAGCAAATTTGTGCATAAATCAATGTTCCTGACCAGCTGATTCTGCATCGCCTCATTGTTATCTTGAATAAGTAAACCAGCCATTACAAAGATATACGTTTCATAAATCACAACTTCTTTTTATGCATGTGCTACTGAAAACACATACACATGTTAAGTCCTGTAGGACTTACACATGTATTTTAGTTTGTAAGCAACGGTCTTAATCAAGCTAGTGACGTTAACTCAAGACTTAGGTTTGTGGGGAAATGCTAAACAATGACATGCTAAACAATTACACTGTTGGCATCCCTGTCTAGTGGCATATTGGTGCTTGTCAAATACTCACAGGAAGTTGCGGTTTCTGTAGCTTCTGTTTGAGTTTCAGTGTTCCGGCCTTTACACCTGACCAATATGTTTCCATGTGTCCAGGTGACGTCATTGTCTACATCAACGACGTGTGTGTCCTGGGCACCACCCACGCTGACGTGGTCAAACTCTTCCAGTCGGTGCCAATCGGCCAAAGCGTCACCCTCGTCTTGTGCCGTGGCTACCCTTTGCCCTACGACCCGGAGGAAGCCGGCAACACCAGCAACAACACCACCACTACCATCCTCTCCCCGCTGGGCATCATGGAGCAGCGGCCCATCATGGTGAACGGCCGGACGGGCTACGACAACTACCTGGACTATCTCTCCCGCACGGCCCGCTTCATCACAGACCCCGGCCAGGACCAGGTGAACGCCCAGCAGCAGCTTCTCACCCCTCACCCGGGTGACACCCACCTGGACGGCTCGCTTCCTCCCACCACCGGCACCACGCCTCCCGACAGCGTCTCCATGGCGTCGTCGGGGGCCACCCAGGGGGAACTGCTGACCCTGACCATGGTGAAGGGCGGGGAAGGTTTCGGCTTCACCATCGCGGACAGCGCGACGGGCCAGCGGGTCAAACAGGTGCTGGAGCCTCAGGGCTGCCCAGGCCTGTGCGAGGGCGACCTGATTGTGGAGATTAACAAGCAACACGTGCAGGGATTCGTACACACCCAGGTGGTGGAGCTCCTCAAGGAGTGTGCCGTGGGAGCAGAGACCATCCTGGTGGTTCAGAGGGGTGGAACAGGTAAGATCGATGGCTGCAGGTAGGGACGGTGGGAGGATTGTTGGCTCAACGCGAGCCCTCCAATCTCTCCGGGTCTTCTCCATATTTGCCTTTCTAGTTTCATATCTGTCCACCTATTCATCTATGTCATCTTTTACTGTTGGAGCCAAGTGTGTGTGTGTGTGTGTGTGTGTGTGTGTGTGTGTGTGTGTGTGTGAGGTCTATTCCAAAGGCTGCAGAAACCTATCATGCAGTCCTGCAGTGCTCAACAATGGCTGGCTGATGCACAGCTCTTTTCAAGTGCCCTTCCCATTTGTTACATCGGGAGAAAGCCATTCCTTCACTTTACTTAAGTAGATGCCTCTCTGCTCATTGACCCATAACCCAGAGTGGTCAACAAATATCCTTTCATTGAGGTGCATGCCTTTTGCAGCATTGAGTTATTTTCAAAGTCACTTTTAAATGTATGGCAAACTTTACCCTTTTTTTTGTGAGCCATGAATAAAAACCCCAAAATGAAGGCCTGTCAAAAGTAGCACCGTTTTTCACAGAATAATGCTGCTAAACTGCAAATGGCTCTGAAGTGCTTTCTGCCTTGTGTTTTTCAGAACGTGTGGCCCTCTGACAATCATAATTATGCACTGCACTCTGTGTTGAGTCACACACAGGGTTGTGATTTGCAGAATCAACAGGTTTTTCTGTCCGCCGAACCGCCCGCGTGCATTAGACAGCGTACATCTAATGGCGATGCCTTTGACACTGAAAGAAAAAGAAGAAAGCTTCACCGTCGCGTCTTCGTGTGCATCGTTCCAATGACGGAACGAAAGTTGCGTGTACGCTGTGGTCTGCCTACAAACTGAGCCTGCACACTTATTGAATTGTTGAGCTTGTCCGTCTGCCAGCGATGACACAGCCAAAAGCTCCGGCGTTGAAGATTAAACCGCTAGATTTTAATTAAATCTAGAAATGGCAATGGCGGCTCTTAATCAACCGAGCAGATCTGTCTCTGAAACCTTGTTGTTGAGTATTGTCGAATGATTCCCCTCTTTGAGTTTACCTGTCCCCGGTTCTTCTTGGCGTCCTCTCAGTGACGACGCATGAACTTTAGCACTCGCGCTCATTCGTAGTGCGAGCTGGAAGCCGAGCCAACTGGATTGGGGGAAACCAACGCTGCTCTTGCTTTTGTGCGAAACCACTTTGTAATTTTCTGTATTCTGCCTCTTTGTGTTGCGTAATGTCACATACCGATCATAATGCCAACTGCCTGGTGCCACAGACACCACTGAGACTCACCCACAAAGGTCAGCGGCGCTCTCTGAATAGATTCATTACTATTAATTTCTTTATTAGGCTGCCCATGTATCTACCAGTGAGCTGGGAGCCAAGAAACAGAAGTGAGCTTCTAGCAGGGATGGTTTTCTTATCCCAAAAAGGGGGGGAAATAAATATATTTCAGCCAGAACCTCTGAAATGACATCCGGCGACATATGAACACACTTACACACATGGGGGAGGTCAAATGTTTTGTGCCACCACCTCAAAAATCTCCAGTCTGTCGACACACTCTTCACACTCAAACATAAAAACACACAGTATCCCATCTGCGCACGAAGCTGACGGAGAAGCGCTCCCGCCATCTGTCCCGGTTCATCACTCGCTGCAGAGTTTCGGAAGGTCGAAACGAGCGCTCCCGTATAAAAAGCAGCCTGTCGGCCCGCGGAGAGAACGGCAACCTTATTTACATGCTATATTTCATCTCATTATTCCGGATCTGGATGTGGCTTAGCTCCACTGCACAACAACACGGCCGGGCGCAGTGTCACATCTGTTTGTGCTGATTTGCTGTGACTTGACAAGCTGCGGGTGCGAGAGGTGGAAAAACCGTCCGTGCCACCCGGTCTGCTCTCACGGCAGCGAGGCGCATATGGCACTCACGTGTGCAGAAAGGACTACGGCTAAGAAAAGGAGCCAAATGAACGTGGACAGTCTGATCGGCAGGTGGCGCCTCGCCCCTGCCGATCAGTGTGTGAATGGGTGAATAATGACAAGTAGTGTGAAAGCGCTTTGAGTGGTCGGAAAGACTAGAAAAGCGCTTTACAAGTACAGTTTTCTAACCTTAACCACGGAGTTTTATTGCCTAAACCTAACCAGTCCTCTCCCAGCGTTCACCACGTTGCATTGTGGGTTTCCACAAGTTCAGAAACGTCAGCATTCAAAAATCTTGTGCTTTGCAGAAACGTACAATGACAACAAGGGTTTTCAGCAACATGAATACTGTATATTATACTGTGTCAGACTCCCAGCAGCCACTGCAAGGTTTGAGTAGCAGCTGATTTTCTTTTCCCACCCAGCTTCCTCAGACAGGCGAGCTTCGAGCGTTTAGCCAAGCTATTACCCGTCGTAATAAAGCTGTCACCATGCTGCTGGAATGATGTTCCAGCTCTTAACACCACCATTCGGCCCCTTCCTTCAGACCACTGGACGCTGGCCACGCAATCTAATTGAACTGGCCGTTAAGTGCTCGTGCACGCTCGCCAGCGTAGTGCAGAGAGAGGCCACCGACTGATATCCGTCACGCTCTCGTCTCCGGCACACTCCAGAGACTGCCCAGTTCACCGTAAACTCAATCTAAAGCGGAGGCTTGAACGAGCACGTTGAGCTGGCGAAGTGTAGAAGTGTGCGAGTGTGCATATTTCTGCATGAGGGAATTTATTTGACTAGCTCTTTGTGCTGCGGACAGAGCTGCCACCTCTTAGCATGTGGTCTCAGGGAGAACACACACACACACACACACACACACACACACACACATACACCCAGTAAAGTAGAGGAGGGATTGGCAGCATTTTACGCCCTCACAACTCCCACAAACAACACTCTAATGTTTTTTTTATGATGCAGTTGCTAAGACGACACACTCCATGTCCAGCATCAGAGATCACAAATGGCCGGGGTGGCGAGGAAGGTTCACAGGTTGAGCTTCATCAATAATTACAGGTGTCTCTCTCCCACACCTCCTGTCTTTGGTTCAGCTTTTCTGTCTGTCCATGAACAAAGACACAGAAAGGAAGGAGAAGTGAAGTGAGAAAGGAGCAGAGAAACGTTGTACAACTAGAGTGAGAATTAAAAACAGAGAGCCAGCGTTCAGCAAAGCTTTATGTTGTCATGGACAGAGCAAACAGCCCAAAAAGAGCAGCAGCGGGTTATTATTGCAATGCATAGAGCACATGATGTCTTTAGTGTCAATTCATCATCGCGGTCGTTCTGAGACACAGATATAATCATCACCAACAAAAGAAACAGAAAAGTGGCCGCTTTTCACAACCTTGACACTCGGTCTCTTACATTTCTTTTTACTTGCGAATCAGTCGACAAATGGATTATTATTTCAGCACTCTAATTACATCAGAGAAGCTGCGAATGGTAGCAGTTAGGGAAGTAGTTAAAATGCCCAAGCGCTCAGACTCAGAAGTGCTGATGCAATGTTCTCAAATTCAGTGTTTTCACAGCAATAGATAGATGTTAGAGAGGGGATTCTAAAAACACAACAATTGTCTAATTGTTTGAATTGCGTTTCTTTTCCTCTATAAATGACAACAACAAAGTTAAAGAACAACATTTAGAATTTTTGAGTGTTTACACTGACTTTGAAATTATTTTCCGGGACGGTGGTGAAACCAGTTTTTCCTTGTGTATCAGCTGCTATAACACAACAAATCCAACAAAGAAACAATCGCTATTGGCAGATTTGTCTCATCAACAATCGGCAGTCGGTGTGTCTGCTGCAGAAGCGTGACCGGGGCATCTCTGCTGTCCAAACATTGAGCCTTTTATGATCAAACCATCCAGTCCATTAAGCCCCATCACCTTGAAAAGCTCCCGCTCATAATACAGTTATGATATTTAGTCATCCCTTGATTTTGAGTTTGACTCCTGAGCCGTTTTTGCCCAACAAATGGCCACGCTGTCTCTCATCACCAGTCATTATTGTGTGTGTGTGTGTGTGTGTGCATGGCAGACAGCCTCATTAGTGGCTATCTAGACCATTAACAGGCTGTGTCCTCGTTGCTACACTAGCAGACACACAGGGCTGTAATTAGCTGCTGAGACTTTCAGCTCGTTCCCATGTACGCTCGTCCATTTAGCTTTCCGCTAACGGGCTGCGTTCTCCCCCGCTGCAGCCCGCCCACACACTCACACAAACGCCGAGCCACATGGTTTGATTCACACAGGTTTTACGCACACCTACACAAGACAAGCCAACGCACACACTTTCCTCTTCTTATTCGCACACCTCCCAAGGCAGCCTTCTGCACACAAGCCCCCGCGCTCTTACATAAACTCCCCCTTTCTCGTACTATCATGGGTAAATCGTACATTATGAATCAGCTGCCTGGTCCGACCCTTCACCTGAGATTGGTCGTGTGCACACAGATGACCGGAGGCCGCTCTAACAACCATGCGGACCTGAGGTGAAGGTCTGCTCTGTAGAGAAAGACGAGAAGAAGAAGGAGGGTTTGATTCACTGAGCCTCCTTCAGCCTCCCAGGGAATCGGTGTGTAACTAGACAGTGATTCATTGGATGTGTGTGTGCAAGATAGTTGGAAACTAAAGAGAGGAAGAGAAAAGGGAGGAGAGAGCAGGAGAGTGATGATTTCGGCTCTCTGCCAGTAGACCACAGACTGTCGGCCATGTTCACACTTACAGCTCTGTCCCTACCAAACCCGGAGGGGGCGGCCGCCAGGGATCGATATCACAACCGGTCGGCCGCGAGAAGACAGCCGAGCCTTGTGCATGATGGACGAGATGCTGAGATTAGATCCCGTCAGAAATAGAAAGATTTAAACAAAGCTAATGGTGTTTAGCCTTATTGCAAATCGAAATGAGATCACAGAAGCAGAAGTTAGGCTCCGCATTTCCTCCCCGTGTGTGGGAGGTGTAGAAACGCCAACCTTGGTTGCCTCTTAAACAAATCACTCCTATTTGAGTTTTAATGGATACGGAGTGATTACCTAGTGTTGCATGAGCACGGTGAAATAAATAGTGCTGTTTTGAGCTTCAAGATCATGCGTATTCAACCGTGTACCCTGCAAATAATTTGTTTTGCACACAGCTTCAACGAGGCTGGTTTTCGAGAACATCAGACAAACATTGGACGGGCATCTGAATAGAAGTGGATAGAATCGGTTTTCTGCTGTGGCTGTGAAGCTGCCAGCCTCCCTCATGAAAGGGAGATACGCGTCCATAAAGGGCTGAAAGATTCAAGCACTGTTCTAGTGTTATCATAGTCTCATTCATTGAAATTAAAGTGATCTGCGTTTTTTGTATGGGTGAATAAATGTAGCCTTATGCATGTCAGATGGTTGGATGCGTGTGCAATTTTGTCGTTTTTTTTTTTTTTTTGTTTGTTTTGGCATCATCGAAGCAGAAAGGCTCTCGGTTCAGAACTCTTTAATTGGAGTTTTTTGGGGCAGAAATTGAAACACGAGGCACAACCTCAACCAATCCCGGTCATCGTTCCCTGCCAGGGCTGAGGTTGGGGGGGTGGGGGGGGCGGTGTACACAATCACATTCATTTTTGGACTCTCGCCCTCTCTGCACCCGGCTTGAATAAGCAAGCGGTTCTGCCCCTCCTGGTCCTGCATGCATCACAAAGGGGTGACACTTTCAGGAGGATGTGACACCTGTTAGCGTAGAAGCTAAGTGCAAGTTTGACACCACAGGGTTCGTGTACAGTGGCTCTCTGCAGCCCAGCTGACAAGTCTGCTTGGCAGTGAGGCTAAGGGCTTTCAGCACCATGGACAGCTCCTATCTCTCTCTCTTTCTCTCTCAGTCTCTCGCCCCCTTCTCAACGATCAGCCGTGGGGCACACTGACGCCCACGTCCAACTAAATGTCTGGTACGCCTGAGTTAACAGTGACTCTACCCTGAGGATCATCTCGGTCAGTGATGCCTGGTAGTGCCGCTCCTTTTTGTCAGCTCAGGTTCGGTCAGGACTGCTCTGTTGCCTCTTTTTCGCCCGCTGTGCCCTTCGCACGGACTAAGATATTCTGACGTAGGTACTTTGGACAGAAAGCCTTTTTCATTGATTGACCTTCTTCGGGAGGAAAAGCAAAAATCCTCTCTGTCCCTCGCTGTTGTCATGCTTTTCATAATATCCTTTGAGTTTCAGACAAGCTGTTAAATAAATATAAATCCTGTTTGGATTATTTTGACTGAGAGAAGCTGACAGTCTGACAAACACTGCTGAATTTCTTTGTGTCGCTCTTGTTGATTTTCATGTTGTCACCATTCCACTGGCGACTCAGTGAGATGAATGTTTTTTTTTTTGTTTTACTGTGTGATTGGAGCCTCGCCAGGCCAACACTGGGAAGGCTGGCGCATAATTCGAGCAGTCACCCCATAATTCGATCCCCCCCTATTTGCATATGCTCGTAGCATCCCAGAAGGGAGGCCGTGGCAGCACTTGAAAGACAGGAAGGAGAGAAATTGAATCGGGAAGATGGAGTGTGCGCCTCATTTTTTACATGTTCCTGTGGATTTGAGTATTGGAACGGTGCTGGATGTTTCATTACTTCATTTGTGTGCGAGCGTGTATCACGTACTGATGTCAGCTGCTGCTGTTTTGCTTTGTGCTGATTGTTTTCTTTCACCATCCGAGATAGACGCCTGGGTGTTGTGTGCTTGAGCAATGTTGTAAACAGCACAAATGTGGCGCACCTTAGTAAAGGTCAAAGCAAGATGAATGGCAAAGTCAAAAGAGAACGTGTGTCCTTTACCTCGCTGCGCTGTATTACAAACCCAAACCACTTTATTGTGAGGTACAGTCGTCCTGAACCTACTTACGTGAAAGCATTCTCAAATCCCGCTGCCTTTTCATTGTCACAGCCGAGGGCCCTGACAGATTTATGATGGATCCACAAATCCCTCTTCTGGTAACAATGAGAACAGAAAAGCAGCTCTTCTGGGAGCTGATGTATGACGAAACTTTGGTTGAAATAGATGGAAGTTTTTTAAAGTTGCACATGGGGGAAAAATAAAGAATGGATCACTTTTAAAGCAGCTGTGGATGTTAGTAAATTAAGACTGGATGACACGAGTCCTTATTTGTACTGTATTTGCTATTTTGGTTCAGTCCCACCGCTCTCATTAATTTAATATTTTCATCAAAAAGTCTCTGATGAACCAACGGAACTCCACCAATTGTGCACATCAAAGAGGTGAGCTCACCAGACCTCTGTAGCCTCTGCTTGAAGCTAGCGGCTTGAGGCTACATTAGCTGCTATTAGCATAACACGCCCACATCTCCATGTGACGGTTGAGTTGCATTGCGGTTAGTGTAGGTGTGAGGTTTTGAGGAAGACAAATGCGTGTTTTAACTGTCCGTCTCTGACAATATTATAGGAGTGCAAAGATAAATCGTTGGACCAATCAAAATTCACACTCTAACCCTAACCGCTATTGGAGAAGATGAATTCATCGCTGCCTTTAAAATCATTAGTTCATATCATTCACGCCACCTGTTGATCACTGCCACGTTTTATCATGTCCATCAGTTCAATATGAAGACGGCTCGTACTGTGTGAGCATGCTCCTCAGCTGTGCCTCTCTTGTTTTTATCTCTCTAGCTTCACAGATTATCTGGAGCCTCGTACATATTTATTTTCCGTCTTCTACTTTTTTTCCTGTTTGAGTCAATTGTTCTTTTCTTTGTCTTTTCTACCATTCACAAACACTTTTTTATGTCACATTTGTGGTTTATCTGTAATCCTGTTGTTTTCCCTCCTTTTATTATCCTCATAAACACCCTGAAATTGGCTTTCACAGCTGAAATTAATCCGCCCATCTCATGATCTGTTTCCACCATCTTTTTCAGTCTAAAGCATTTTTTTTGTTCTCTCGACATTGCAGGTCACTATTCACCCTGGAAGACCCCTAAGCAGGTAACACGCACCAGCCTTCAGGACTCGGGACTGTCCCCATTTCTGCTTTTCAATCATTAAAATACAGTTTCACGTTAGTACCAATGGCTGCGGTGTGCAAACTGTATGTGCTGATCAGAATGACTTTAACCTTTTATTTTACACGTTTGTGAGATCTAGAAATTACTTTTCAGTCCCGCCCTCGCCGCACTAACTCTGCTGATGATTCTCTATACGTCCGTGGCTTTTACAGCAGCTAGCCCCTGGTACTCAGCCCCTTCGTCATTGCCAAAGGACAAGAAAAGGTCAAGTGGCCTGCTCGTCACATAACTTGTCTGTTGATCCTGCAAGTCAGAGCTAATTCATAGCCTGAATAGTGCCTTCAGGGTTATCCACACTGAGGGCGACTGAATTATGCTGCAGCCGAAGTGCTGCTAGGCCTCCGTTCACACTGCTTTGGCATGGCCCAGATGCATTCATCCTGTTTTTATAACATTTTTGCAATATTTCCGATTTTTGTCGCTCTTTCATACCACCCTAACTTTGCTCCCTGGTCATTTATCTTTCACCTTGCCTTCATTTCCTTTTGTCACATTCAGCAAAAACTTGCATTCAGCCTCTTCCACCACAAATATTCTGCTGTCGTATCGTCTGCTGTCCCCGAGCACACTAAAACACTCAATCCACCAAACATCCTCTTTGATCCCATTCACTTTGTCTTCATGTGTGTTTTGTCTCACTCACTTGCCTGCACGCGAGTGCCAAATCGTTCTTTGTTTCTCTTAGTGCGACTATGTGTGTAATCCATTTCATGCCTGGACGTCCTCCCAGCGCTGCCCTGACCAGAACCTGACCCCCAGCTCATGTTGTCCTCAATCCAGATCACAGCTAAACAACACAGGAAACATCCATTGTGTAGCTTTTAGGACACTTGAAACTCTCCTCCTCATCGTTCACCATTTCTGCTCCCGGTCGATTTTAATCAATCTCCTCCGTTTCCCCGCAGAATAATTGTAATCCTGAGCGCTGAGGGAAAAAAAGAATATTTGAACATCACAGACGGCATGCAGAGTCTCTCTCTCACTCTCTGTCTCTGTCTTGTCTGTTCACATCTCTCTCTCTCTCTCTCTCTCTCTCTCTCTCTCTCTCTCTCTCTCGTTACCCCCCCAGTGTTCATTTGTTGGCTGCCCCACCTCGCCCTGCCCTTCTCCCCCAGCAGCTGAACCCCCGCACACTCTCAGTTTAATTGGGTATCATTTGTTACAAGAAGACTTCTGCAGCTCTGAGAATGAAATATGGAGGAAGAATTTGACTAATAAGGGAACGGGGAATTGCCTGATTGTCATATCGACCTACAGTTGAGCTCAGACTGTAGCTCTCGAGGGCTTATTGAGACGTGTCTGTCAAATCCCATACTGTACATAACAGCTACGTAATGTTGGAGCATGTGCAGGGGTTTTTGTTCCAAAATATAAAGGAGACCTTCCCGCAGTGTCCTCTTCTCATCTGACCATCATAGCCAGTGTGCTTCCTTCAACAGTCTTAATCAAACAGACGAACAGAGGCGGAGAGAAAGTCAAAGAGAGATCAGGATGCAGTTGTCTAATCCCGGCTCTAACAAGCTCCCCGGTCTCAGCAGCCTGCCCCGTGCAGACGTGCTTCACATCAGTAGCAGATGGGAATGAAACCACAAAGAGTGGAAACACTTTTGATTCCGCCCCGGAGCTTTTATTGAAGCTGATATTTATTCTCGCTACATCTTGAACCAGATGCCCTGTAATTCTCAATATTAAAGCGTGCCATATGCAGAAGGTCTCGCTTTCAAAAAGCCTGTCGCTCCCTCCGGATCCGTCTCTCACGCTTTCTGACATGCCAACGTGTCATCTTGGCTATCTGCTTAGTGTCGTGCTGTGACTCGGAGCGGCCTGACTTATCTGACACATCAAGGCTGACACTCTGACTCACTGGTGTTGTCAAAGCTGTCGGTGTCACCGCAAACACTTGACAGCACATTTCCAAATGTGTCTTTGGATGAAACGTATGTAAATTAGGTGTTATATACTATCTACTAGGCTACCTTATGAAAACAGAGTAGCCAATAAAATCAAATTCAAAATGATTTTCCCAAACTAAGGCCATATTTATCTGTGTGTCCCTTCTATTTGTTTTCCTCTCCATACACACATCCTTGATATACACTGGAGTTAAATTAGCGGCTGGGATTGTTTTTGCTTGTTTTCAACTACTAACCTCACTAACGTTAACTGTCCGGCTTCCCGTCTGTCTACCATGATTTGATCGTTCACTAAACCCCGTCCTCCAGAAGGCTATTGTCCAATCGTAGCTTAGCACCTAACTAGGCACGGCTCACCTGTCAAGCTCTGGGCTTCTCCGCACTCCTACACGACGTGAAGAGGGCGATAGAATAATACACCTAGCGCTGAATAGTTATTTTTTCCTTGTTAAAAACCAAAGAATTAAGATAAAAAACTAAACGTTAGCATGCCTCGCTAAGTTGCTTAGCTAACCTAACATAATATTATATAATATATGTATTCTAATACACTGTTGCTTGATTTTAGGGATAACTAGTTTTATCCATCTTTTATGGATCATCAGCAGGCGAGGGTATGTAGCCTCATGTGCATATTAAAGTCCAAGCTAGCTCATTTAAGCCGTAGCTTAAATAAAATCAACTAGGAAGAGTCGTCATTTCAGCCAACAAAATCGCGTTTTAATTCTTTGAATCGCTGCAAATTGTGAGTGATAAATCTGCCACCATTATCTTGGTAAAGTGCATGTGTGCTGTGCGAGAACAGAAGGCTTGACAGGAGTAGCGACAGTAATTAGGAGCGGTGGGGATTAGCGAACGGTCAGAAGTCATGAAAGCAAACTCTGCTCAAGTTTAACCGAGATCAAAGTGATTGTCACGAGTGGGAAAGGTGGTCGTGAAATATTGACTCCTCATGCCGCTGCTGTGCTTTACAGGTGCTGGAGCAGTGGGAGTCCCAGCAGGGCCAGGGCATCCCTGCACAGACCAGCCTGTCAGCCCCAGTTATCCCCCACCACGCCCCCTTCCCAACCCACCATCTTCACAGGGCCTCGGTCCCAGACTCAGCCACCGAGGCCTTGGCCCTGGCCCTGGCTAAACCAGACCCCTATGACCTTTATGAGAAGTCCAGGGCTATCTATGAGAGTAGGCGTAAGTACCAGAGCTGATACTGCAGGTGTAGCATTGTGACAAAACACTGACGTCAAATGGACTTCTAACTGGAAGGTGTTCATTTCTCTTTTTCTCACAAACGCACACATATTGAGTCACAGATTCTTTGTTGTTGTTCACTTTTGAAGCTCCACAAAACAATTAAAAAGCTTGTTCGGATGAGCTGCCTCCTTCTATCAAAGCGAAAGATCTGTTTCAGCCCAAACACTCACTAATTCCTCTTATTATCTCATTAGATCTTCTGTTAAACGGCCACACAATCCTATCACCTCAGTCTTTTTACTGACTGGAGGGATCTTTACATTGAGACATCGACATCCTGCCGACTCGCGTCGTAAACGGAGATGTGTTCATGAATAAACACTCCATACAGCAGCTGGACATAATGCTTTGGTGCCAGCATTATTACCATCCCCGGACTTGTAAAATGTGGAGAAAGTCGTTTTTTTCTTGTTAGGATATCATCAGGATGCACCATAAAAACTCTAACGGCCGGTGGGAATTGTAGGCAGTAGAAGCTAGTATATATGTTGTTTTATGGGTGTATGTGTGTTCAGGGCTGTAGCAAGGATTTTAGAAGGAAGAAAGAAACACTGAGAAACACCACAACACAAGTTTATAAATGAATATCTGGATTTTTCATTCTTTATTTAAGTTAATTTAATTCAATACTCCGTCTCTAGATTGTATCTCCCAACATGAAGGTTTAAATGCTTTAATATCATTTCAAATGGGAATTTATAGTTTCATAAAACCTCTAAATTCACACAGACACAAAACACATGAATTCAGCATCTTTAACGGCAGCTACTGCCTGTGTATGTGCAGTATGTCAAGGCTGGTGCAGCGCAGGAGTCAATGATAGCAGTAAACGTTATTACAAATATGAATGAAGTCTTGTTTTGCGTGTGGCAGCACTTTCTTGGAGGGTTCTTTTGTTTCCTCTGAGGTGGGCCATGGCTGACGTGAGATAGTAAACGCTTCCACAGACGGGACTGGTGTTCATTCTTACGTAAGGCACCTGTTATTCAAGAGGACGTGGCTGTCAGGAAGTCTCCTTTTCCAACCTCTTTGTCTCTCCCTTGTCTCTCCCTTCTCCTCAGCCGTGGATGTACAGTGATCAGTGTGACATTCACTGTTGTCTTCCTTTCAATAAAAGGTCAGGGGTCGGGTCTGCTGAGGCTCAGCAGGCTCACAGACAGATTTTAGGAATGCTCTATTTGATTATTATTTCTAGTGGTAGAGGCTGAGCGTTTTTGGTGTGAAATAGTCCCTCTGTGGATTATCCAGAATAACAGGTCACTGATTTTGGAAAGAAATGTGGCTATTGGTGGCAGAATTATTAGAGACACACACACACACACACACACACACACACACAGCTGTGATGTCTGACCTACACGGTAGCTTGAGTAGACCAAAACATTGTCAATAAATAAGACAAGACATCATTAATGAGCTGAGAAAAAAAAAAGGGGGAGAAGTTATCTACAAATCTTGACAATGGAGGAAACTACATCTGGTGATTAAAATGGTGATATGAGCTCAGAACTGCTTTAAATGGACCTCGAGGTGAGATTAGTTAACGTGACTGCAGAAAGCACGGCGTAAAGTGTTCGCCTTGTTACTCTGCTGCAAAAAACCAGCTCACTCTATAAGAAGCGCTGTTTGTGGTTTCTGTGGAAACAGCTGTTCTCGTCTGTAGCCGTGATGTTCTTCCTCCCTTCTCCCTGCTGTGTCCCAGCAGAGCGCTCGGTGTGATTAAAACGGTTACAATTGGAATCAATTTTTCATTCTCAGCCTCTTCTCTGCAATCAAGTTCATTTTGCAGATCATGGCGTTGTGTGAAGCCCCTGATTGCAGATCAGTGCTTGCATCCCGCCTCACTCTGTAAATAAGAGATGGGTATATTACACGCCGTAAGCACTTCCTGACTTTTATGGATGATGCTGAAATTCTGCGGTGACATTAATGCTGAGGCAGGGCCGTTCTGCCTTGTTCTCGCCTTTATGGGAGATTGTGTTTGCTGTCTGTGTGTGTGTGTGTGTGTGTGTGTGTGTGTGGGTGGGTGGGTGGGTGTCTGTGTATGTATAATAGTGGTGCCTTTTTTGTTTATGGCTGCTTTCTACATCTTTTGTTCTAGAACCTGGCCAACCAAGGACCGTTTTTCCTGTGGACTCCTCAGGTAACAAAAGCCCCTCAGCTCTGCAGGGACACTGTGAAAGTTCTAACTGCCCATAACCTGAAGACAACATAAGGCAATAACAGGATTTTAATGTTGTCTGTGGTCTTGTCGCTTCAGCAGCGGAGTACCAGGACATGGAGGTGCACCTGCGCAGACAGAAGTCCGGCTTCGGTTTCCGGGTGTTGGGCGGGGACGAGGCCGGGCAGCCTGTGAGTCCGGAGACGCGTGAGAAGGCTCGTATGGCGATGGGCGTGGAACCCTGTCATTTTCTCCTCTCTAACCCGCTACACACACACTGTGTACACCTAACCCCTGACCTCTGACCCCTGAGAGAGTGCTGGCTCTGGCTGCTTTGATGTCTTTTGCTGTCTGTTAAAGTAACAAAACAATATTTCAATCATGTAATTGAGCTATTTATGTATCACTATAACCACCAACTTAACACCCACTGCATGCGACACTCACAGACTAGTCCAGCATCCAAAGCGGTCCTCTCCTTCCTGTGTGTAACAGTCTACATGTGATAACAGATTTTGATCGGGGCGATCATCGAGAAGAGTCCAGCAGACGTAGACGGGCGCTTGCGGCCCGGCGATGAGCTGCTGTTTGTGGACGGGATCCCGGTGGTGGGGAAGCCACACAGATACGTCATCGACTTGATGCACGGGGCGGCGCGCAACGGCCAGGTGAATCTGGTCATCAGGAGGAGGGTGCAGGGAGCAGGTGAGCGAGCATGAATGAAGTTGATGCGTGGCTTTTTATTTCAACACGGTCAGTCCTGCACAGAACAGCTGTAGGAAGCTGTAGTGCTTCGTGAATTGATCTCACAGGCTTACTTCTCACTCCGTTCTCTCTTTCTTTGAATTCCTCTCTCTCCGTTCCTCTCTCACCGCTCTCCTTTTCTGTTCACTGCTACCGTTTTTGTCCTGTAATGATTCAGGAAACAGCATTTATTCAGTCAGAAAACTGAAGCACTAATCTCTCTCTGAGTAATTACACCCAAGCCTTCCCAAAGAAACACATTAGCCCGCTCTTGTTCTTACACACACCGTTGCTCTCTGGTCCTCGTTCAAGTTTCTTTGCATTTCAGCCTGGAGACTGGGTTTGGCACTTCCTCCTTTGAACTCTGGCCTTCCCTGTTCTCATTATTACAGCCCCCCCACACACATTCACACACTCTTCTCACCAATCCACTTCTTCCCACTCCGTTCCTCCCTCTCTGTCAATTTCTTCTCACCAAAGGCTACTGTCTGACTCATGCCTGGCCTCTTCTGTGGCCCTTACTTCCATCCTAATTGTCTGACTCCCACTGGCGCTTTGCGAGGTGTCAGACTCCGCTCTTCTACCTGCACCCACTATCCCGCAATTTACACAATTCTTTCTCTTCTTTTGTCTATTTTTCTCCTCCTAAAACAACTATTTGGACACTTGCTGGTGTAAGGGAACACTACTACGTGTACTCTTTTTACAGTGACAAATCTCGCTGTGACTTTACAACAGTTTATATTCACAAGAGAAAAACCACTTCACCGCTTCTCGGTGAGCTATCAAAACAACAGCAGCAGCAGAGTGTTTGATTGCTCCGTATGCCAGAATGCATACACACAAAAAAGCAAGAGGTGCAAGAAGCTGCTTTTGCTCTGGCTGGATTGACACGATGCTGCATTTTAATGATTTGTTTTACCACATTGTGACAGTTGCTTCTGCTTTTTATGTTTTTTTATTTCTGTGTTCTGTTTTGATTCCTGATTCTTCAGAGAGATTCAGCTCCAGCGTGGGCAGTTATAAGAGGAGGACTGAAAAATTAATTGTTTTTGCACATGCAGAATCATCCTTAGATTCTGCCGAAGCAGTTATGTATCACACGGGGAATGTTACAGCACAGTGTGGGGAATGTTAAAGGGCCTTCATTTATAGATATGAACGGGAAGTGATTGACAGGCTGCATTTGATTGAGATTGAAAGTTTTACATAAAAAATACATAAAATACAGCACATCGTTAAAGAGCAAAGCAGCCTGATTGATACTTTTGATGCTTCGACTACTTTGTATTTATAACACTTCTGTACTTTTACTTCGGGAGCATTTATAACAGAGTATTTATTTATATTTAGTATCACATTGTTGTATTGGGACTGTACAAAGTTGTTACGGTGTGGAGGGTTTTGGTTATAAATGTTTTCTTCGTACCCCTCTGAATACTTCTTCCAGTACTGTCTCCGTGTAAATACTCAGCTCTCTACCTCCCGCTGCAGGTGAGTCCTGTCCGGAGAACGGCCGTAGCCCGGGCTCCGTCTCCACGCAGCACAGCTCCCCACGCAGTGACTTCACTTACGCCAACAGCACCGGCACTACCCAGGCGCCCAACGCCGCCATGGGCAATGCCGCCGCCACTTCAGACAGGACGCCGGCCGCCAACGCGCAACCCAGCGATGTCATCATCAATCGAAAGGAGAGCGAAGGCTTCGGCTTTGTTATCATCAGCTCGCTCAACAGGCCCGAGGCAGCCGCCAGCAACAGTGAGTCCAGTGATTGTTTGAGTGGCGTTTGATTATGGAGTTAAGTAGACGCGTCATCATCAGTCATCCTCTACTCTGCATAACAAGTGCTTCAAGCGCTAAACCTCGTATGAAAGCTCTCAGACTCATACAAACTACAAAGTCACGATACGCTCTTAGAAATAAAGGTGCTAACTAGAACCATACAGGACTCTTCTGCTTCTCCCTAAAGGAGAATCTGGTTCCTGGTGAAACATTTTATAAAGGTTCTTTGCTGTAATGTAAAAAGTAATTTATTGTAAATAATGGCTGTGAAAGAGGTGACTTGGATTGCTAGTGTGCCATTGGTTGAACTACCGTGTGCCAATGGTGGGCCGCATGCAGATTCCAGTTCCACCCAGAACTCTCTCTGTCGTATTCTATCAAGAACCCGCCCAGAGTGTTCTACCGAAAACCCTTCAATATTTCAAGGGTTGCATCTAGAACCCGCCCAGGGTTCCTCTCGAGACTCGTAAAGGATGATGTGGTGCAGCGCAACCCACAACAATCACGGTTCATAACCACAGTTTCTGGATCTTTTACACCCATGCTTTCAACAATCCTTGCAAAACAATTTCTTCCGGAAATGGAACTTATTGTCTTATAAAAGAACCCTTTAAAAAAGGGGTTCTTCAGAAGCAAATGGTTCTGGGTAGAACCATATTCGTTAGAGTCCATAGGGTCAAGGTATGGGCCAAACTTAAGTATAAGAGGTCACGGCTCCATAAAAAGTGAAGCACCTCTCTCATTCCATCTCCTCAATTATACATGCCCTCCCACGGTACGCCAGTCACACACATCTCTGCTATGCTGCCGAGAGCATCGGCGCATCGCCCACACACATGAAAAAAACTAAAACTGGATGCCTTACGTAAGCCTGGGGTGAATAGCAGAATGAGAGAGACAGAGACATATTCAGTCAGTCAGTGAGTGGTGTGTGTGAGCACAGAAAGGCGTAATCCTCCAATCTGCTGCTGAGCGCGTCTTTACCTGCAGCGTGTTGTGTTTGAATCCTCCAACAGCTGTGCCCCATAAAATTGGCCGCATCATCGAGGGCAGCCCGGCCGACCGCTGCGGGAAGCTGAAGGTGGGGGACAGGATCCTGGCAGTGAACAGCCAGTCCATCGTCAACATGCCGCACGCCGACATCGTTAAGCTGATCAAGGATGCGGGCCTCAGCGTCACCCTGAGGATCATACCGCAGGAAGGTGAGCGAACATGTGGTCACACACACACACACACACACACACACACACACGACACGTGGACATGATAGACGAGGTCTTTGAAACTGCGATACTTTGGCAATGATTTATGATAGCAATTGACTTTGCTCCATTAAATCAAAGTTGTAATCTGAGTTTTGCAAAAATGTGATTCTATTTTTAGATAAACTGTCACACGTCACATTCATGAGTGGTGTTCCTCTTGCTTTACCAGGAGCTGCTGTTTCTTACTGTGGTTACGTTAATACAGAATACACAATGACTTTGTTACTTTAACAGTTTCTGAGCGATTCTTCTTGTACTAATGCTGAAATCATGCTCATGTCTGTTTTGACCACTTTGAACAGAACAGAAGTAAGTAAGACTGACTTTCAGTTTACATGAAAAGATGGACAGAGTGTGCACCGTGGTTATTGATAATAATGGCTGCTTTGCCTCCTTCTCTTTATCTGCTCGTCTGTTGTAGGCTTTCTCCCTTATGGACGTTTATTACCTCGTTATTTAGAGCTACATTAAAGATATCCATGTGGAGTTTTTGACTATTAGTAGTCGTGGAGTGGGCTTCTGTTTTGTTGGTATTGTACGTGCGAGTAGTGCGATTTACACTCTTATGAACGCACAGAGAATAATCACCCAATCTGCAGCAGCTTTATGGATCTTTATATTGAGTTTCATTTTCTCATAGACTTCAAGACTAAAGCTTGAAAGTACACGTTGTGATTCGATTTGTCCCGTACTCCTTCTTTTTGAACCCCAGAGATCAGTAATCCCCCATCAGCCCCCAGCTCAGAGAAGCAGAGCCCCATGGCCCAGCAGCACAGCCCCAAGACCCAGCCAGGCGCCGCTGCCTCGCACCCCAACCCAGCGGTCACAGAACCCAACCCTTCTGTCGGCCAGCCCAACCCGATGCCTCACCAGAGCCCCGTGACCCAGCTGCCCGCCCCTCCGCCTCAGACCTACCCCCACGAGAGCAGGTAACACATCGTTGATAAGGATTCCAGGTTACAGAGCAACACCACCTCTTCTCAAAGTTCAATTGAAAGCGGTTTCATCCTCGCGCTACAGTTACAGCGTCATATTTGCTGTCTTGATTCACTGCTGCAGTGAAGAGTTTTTATAGACAAACCCCTCTATCTGTCTCTGGGGCAAACTCTATTCCTCTGAGAGTACAGGTATGAGTGAAGCACATAACGTTATCCCCTTGTCCCCATTCTCTCTACCTTTCCTTCATGTTTTTTTATCTATTGTCATCGTTTCTTTCCCCTCTTTCTCTCAGTAACATCGTCTCCTCTCCTTATTCATCCCTCACCCTCTCTCTTTCTCCTCAGCTTGTTGTATAACATCACTTAACTCTTATGGACCGCTAAATTATTTACATAAATTGCGTCTTCATAGAGATCCGTTGAATATTTTACCAAGAACTACAGGGTTCCAAAATCTACAATGTCATTGCATTTCCCCTCTGCTTTAGGCAGTACTCAGCACCGCCACCCCTGAGATAACGTGTTTTTATTATAAACATTTAATGCGATGTGTGGAGAAAAGCAGTTTAATTTCCCCACTTAAGTCTTGTTTAATGGTTGTCAGTGCAAACCAAAACAAGCCGTCTCGATCTGCACTGGGTGACCCAGCAGTTTGTCAGAAAGCATTATTTTCACAGCCCCGGAAACCTAACAAGTACTGCAGCGTATCCCAAGATAGCGATGACGGTAATAGAAGGCCTGCTGGGATTTCTTCCTTCATTCTGATTGGTCTGCTAGTTACAGGTCAGAGGTGAAGGCGAGGCAAGATGTTAAACCAGACATCAGACAGCCGCCGTTCACAGATTACCGACAGCCGCCGGTGGATTACCGGCACCCTCCTGTAGCGGACTACAGGCAGCCCCCCACGTTGGACTACAGACACCCGCCACTGCTGGACTACAGACAGCTAGCTACCGACACCAGGCAGTTCCTGCCAGACTACCGAATGCCACCAGTCCAAGTAAGGATGGGATTTTTATTAACAAAATAAAATCAAACTGATGCATCCTGATGAACACAAAGAAAAGAAAAGAAACAAATGAATTTCTTCTTAAAAGAGAGAGAAAACAAAAGGTTATTCCTTCTTCATATGTACAAATTAGTTTCATTATTGTCGTGAAAACCATTCTCTGACTTTCAGGTTTATTACAAAGAACAATTCTTCTTACCAGCTTCAGCTTCAATAAACATTTGTTACCTTTCCAAATGTTCTTTTATATCATTTCTATTTGCGAGAAATCCCTCCAATATAAAGTTTAATGACGTTTAATCAACATTCTAAATTGATTGATATTCAAGGAGTACACACTAGAAACTTTACAAATAAATATTTACCCTGACTGTCTAACAGTATCTACGTAACATCACCCAATATCACCGGAAAGAAATCTGGTTGAAAGCACATCTTCTGAACCTCAAACCAAAAGGCAATAACAATATTTACAACAATAACAGAAAAGATGTGCTGTTGGCTCACACTGACCTGACTCAGCAATAATCCAAATCTTTAACATTTTCCTCGCAGGCAAAACATTTTTTTATTTTTTATTAACTTAACTCAAGTCGGGATGTTTCCCACAGCAGAATATGTGACTCTTTAAAGCTGCATTGAATATTTTTACATTAACTTAGAAGGCAGATATTCCCCCGAGGAGTCTATGGAGACCAAAGCAGAGATAAAAGGAGAGTGAACTTTGGACTACAATTTATTAGGTGGCCATGACTGTTAAAGTTGCTCTGTGCCTGCTAGATGTGTAAATAGGCAACTGTTTGCTGTTCAACTACTTTTTCTGTATATTCTGTATATTTTATTATTGGGCCACATCACTTCATATATTTCTGCTTAAAGTTGACACTGTCTGCCTCAATATATTCCATTCTTTATATTATATTACTTCCCAGCCAACTAGAAATAAAAAATGGGAACTTAAGAGTGAAATACTAAACTGTGTGTCTGTGAAAGTGTCCTGAGAAAGGCTGACTCACTGTTAGTTAGCTTGTTTGTGTTAGACAAAGTGCACAGCTGACACAAACCTCTTTACCTCTTATATATGTGTGTAATATAGTGTTTTGTTTACCTTGCACTCGCTCCCTTCTTATTCACTTATTTTCCTTTGCTGGGTCCTGGGACTATTTTCCGCTATAATGGCCCATTTTCTCCTCAGATAACGTCGACTCTAAGGGCATCTGATCTCTGCTCGTCCCAGCTCTCACAGGACTTTGACTTCTTCACGGTAGAGCTGGAGAAAAGTGTGAAAGGTTTTGGTTTTAGCATCCGCGGAGGACGGGAGTACAAGATGGACCTGTTCGTCCTACGACTGGCCGAGGACGGACCGGCCATCCGTAACGGGAGGATGAGGGTATGTTTGATGATGTCATTTCCTGTTAGGAAGCCACTACACCCCGTTTAAAGATTAAGCTGCTTTCTATCTTCTTGGATTACATGGCAGAAGCTCACTGTAATTGTCTGATGTTATCAAAGCTGCAGCAGCAACTTCTTCAGAGCCGATTACGAAATAAACTGTCAAAATAAGGCAGAGATGGCTCGTCCTTTTTGAGATTTTCTCCTCCCAAGTTCCTAAAAAACACACATCTCTCCTTTGCATTTAGTAACGGATAATATTTAGAAAGATAAAGATAGATAAAACATTTAAGTGGGCCAACTTAAATTATACTTTGCTGTTTGGATAGCTGCACAATTCTCCCTCTAGCTATAGTTGCTACTGTACTATTCGGCCAGAGAAAGCAGACGCATATTTTCTGAATTCATAAAGATGTAATAAAGCCCTTGACGCTGTCTCCTCGTTAGCTCCATGTGTTTTGCTGCTAGCAACATTAAGTGCAACTTCAATACTTTTCTCTGTCTGTCAATGCAGAATGAATCCACCAGCACGTCTTTCTGGACCTCTTGCTTTCTATCTCTCTCTCTCTCTCTCTCTCTCTCTTTTCTTGCATGTCCTCTTTATGTGTGGGGCTGATGGCATCAGTCTGCGTTACGTTCTTTATATGCAATGAACCCGTTAAAGATAATGTGTGCAAAATGCCCCCGGGGGAGATATTACGTTCCTGCCTCGTTGGTGCAGTCGATGGGAGTCCAGTGAGCCTTGATGCAGGTGGAAGAGGAAGATTAATCCCTCTTGAGCTCCACTTAAATTCAGCATATAAGCTGCAGTGAAGGAATATTCGGATCCTTTCCTTCAGTAAAAGTACCAGTAAAATAGTGTAAAGTAAAAGTATGTAATTTATGAAGTATAAAGTAGCATAAAACACTCAAGCAACACAGAGTTACTTTCCTCCACTGAGTGTGATTTGTCTCGGATGAATTGCCAGACAGTCGCTCTGCTGGTGGGATATTGAAATAAACTCGACGCTGTGCTGTTGAGTCGACTTCAGAGAACACGGTGCAGAGACCACTTTGATCAACAATCCTTGATCCATACAGCCGAATGCAGAGAGGAATCAATCTGCATTTAACTCTAAGTAAATGTGAGGTATTGGGGTAAAAGGCATTCGACATGCCTGTCACCGTGGATTTGAGTGCTGCTTTGACGCGGTAAGGTGCAGAAACCAAAAGCTCTCTTGCACCGTGACTCCCTGCAGTCTCTCCGACACTCTGAGCTTAATCCAAGTCATTTCTTCTCAACAGCCACTTTGTCACATCTTTAAGAAGGAAAAGATTATCTACTTTGATCCTGCTAGTCACAAACTAATCAGTAAGGAGCACTAACACATTTTAACAAGCGTTTTTTGGGGGGGTTTTTTGGTCCAAGTGGCAGTGCAGAGGCTTTTAAGAAAATTGCACAAAGTGATGTGTTATTACGAATAATCATTCAGCACATTTAATTACCTCTTTGAGCTTTAAACCTTCAATAAAAGACGGAGTCGTGCGCGAGCGTCGGCTGATTCATTTCCTCCTCACGCTCCCCGTGCTCAGCATTCACGTGCCGTCCATTCGACTCCAGCTCCCCCTTTATTAAAGATGAAAATGGAGATCACTCCGCTGCTGTAAGGAGCCGAGGAATAATGACTGAACCGTCCTGCCTTCCACCTCTCTTCAGACCACTGCAGTGACACCTAATGACTCCCCCTCTCACTTCTCAGCCCATCAAGAGACGGCTCCGAGGTTGACTAATAGGGGAGGAGGACTGATGTTTGACCCATCCGTGTGGTCACAGAAGGGAGAAGTGGCCCAGTTAATATTTACATTAGCTGTTAACGGAGCTGCTGCAGTTATGGCCAGGTTATTAGTATTCATCACAGTGGGCTAACATGTTCCACAGCCGCCCCGTGAGAAGGGTCCGCCTTAATTCCATTCAGATTTTATGTCGACATTACTGCCAAAATGAATGCTTATTAACGCTTATTAACGCTTACAGAGGCCCGTGGAAAAGCCGGTGAATTATAGATCCATCCTTATTATTCACTGTCGTCCATTATAAAAGAAGCTGATTAATATTCCATTTTATATTTAGTGACGGTGGGATCATTTGCACACCTGCCACATCATAACTGACTCAATCTTAGCATGAATGCAAACACCTTCATTAACCTGCTCGTCTTATTTTTTCACCTTTGTGAACTCGAGCTGCAGGTTTCTGCTACATTGTAGCAACTTTTATAATTAGATTTTAGTGTTTCATGTAATTGTTTCTACAGTTAACACCTTCCAAGGTTCCTTATATGCTGTTCATACACAAACATGTCCGTCTATATTTGAAGGTTCTTAACAAGCTCCATTATTCACATTGCAATACAGATGTAACAGGGTGCAGAGCGCGTTGGCCCTTTCTGTCCCCGTGCATCACAGTAACTGGTCAAAGAGCTTTAACGATGCTCTAACATCTTTAAATGCAGCTCAGGTCGTGATCCAGTGCTCACTGTTTACCAATGTGTTTATCAATGACTCAACAAAGTTCCTTTAAGTGTTTGGCAGCTAAAAGACTACTTTCGTCCTTCAAACACCCAACTTCGTCTTCATGGACCTGGCCTGTATGATGTAGCGTTAGAGTTCCTCTGCTTGTGTGGACACTGGTTTCCATATCGTGTAGTTTTTATTAAGGTAAAAATCTGAACCAAAAAAACATGTGCGTCAGTGCACATTTCCTCTCCGACAGATGTTTACAACTTCTTTCGTCCTCTGTCACACACTTCCTGACGTCCAGGTCGGGGACCAAATCATTGAGATCAATGGAGAGAGCACCCAGAACATGACCCACGCCCGGGCCATCGAGCTGATCAAGTCTGGAGGCAGGCGCGTGCGTCTTCTCCTGAAGAGGGGCACAGGGCAGGTCCCAGAGTACGGTAAGTATCCACGCAGAGGTCCACATCAGCTTTCTTTGTCTTCAGGATCATGTCTTACCTCTCTTTTAACTCATAGACTGTACTTTGTTCTCTGTCTTAATATCACTTTACCTCTTGATAACATTATTCCAGCATGCATCATGTTAGATCTTCTGTCTTTATCGACTCTGTGTTCTGTATTTCACTATGCTGTTAAAACAACTAATCATATGTCTCTTCTATCTTGACTAACATCAGTTTATCTTCTGTCCATTTCAGTGACCCATCACTAATTGATTGGTCTAGGTTGTTACTTCCCCTTCTATAGGAATGGTATCTTCCAGTCTCTCCATGTGCATGAAAAGTGACAAGCATGGCTCCCCCTATTTCTTCCTAATGGGCCCCTCTAAAGACACGGTTTGTGATCATACGAATGCTTTTCTCTTCACGTAACCCTGGCTTTCTGTGCTGTGGTTTTGTGTGTTGTTTTGCTGTAACCGCCTATTGAGGATGCACTTAGCGCTGTCAGATCAAAACAACTTACTTTATAACCTTGGACACCCTGTGCGGTTGAAGATTTGACATTTTTTCCTTCAGAAATAATCAACAGAAATGGCTTAGAGCTCCAGGAGGTTGTAAAGTTAGTGAACATAACTCTCCTCCTGACCAGCAGATAAATCAACAGCTACCTACAGGCCCCCCAAAAAAAAAACAGCCAGCCAGAGGAGATGAACGTGAAATATTTCAGCAGATTATTTATCCGGTGAAACCTCAACGCGGCACAAACTGGGCGTGGAAGGTGGAATTTGTTCTGGTCACACCGCGGGGTAATAAAGCTCCGGAGCGTCGCTCACTTTTCCGCGTCCTCCCAGTAGAGGGAAAGACGTTTCAGGGGAACGCCGCGACACCAAAGCCCCCAGTGATACACATTCATCAGCGCTTGGCCTCGGCAGTCACCTTCCAGCACTTAAACACAGGAAATAGAGTATGATGGTGTTTCCCCGTGTTGGCCCTGTTCTTCCGGGCCGGGGGATTTAACCTCTCCGTGTGGAGAGCTTTTGAAAACACTTGCCTTGAGGTGGTTCTAGCCTTGAAATATGCGCACAGGGAGTCTTACTGTGGTCAGCCAGAAGACACAGTCCTCCATCATTAGAGAGCTGTTGAGTCCCCCCCCCCCCCTGCTGCCTAAAAGCAGAGGCAACATTTGAACCCACTCGGTCTGTTCTGTCGGCGCTCGATTCAGCATTTCCTCAGCTCTTATTTCATATGCATACTGGAAGGTTATGCAAATCATCTCTGGTGATTAATCTAGCTATTTAAAACAGCAAGTTATTTTTGTCTCAGGTTGTTTTTTAGAACAGCTGAATGCAAAACCAAGTAGAAAAATTGGAGAATATGTTTGGCATAAAAACGTGGTGTCTGGCATGTGCATGAATATTATCGTGTGCCTTGTGTGTGTGTGTGTGTGTGAAGCGCTGTGTGTGTGTTTTTGTGCCTCTATTGTGTGTTAGATCTGCAGCGCATATTTATCAAAGGGCCTGAGAGTTGCACCACAAAAAAAACAAAGAAGTTTTTTGCTACTTATATCAAAGTGACACTCCAGCAAACTAAAGGATGACATCCCATAATAAATGACATGTGTGATCAGAGGAAAAGCCAGTCAGGCTCTAGGATTTAGAAATAGAAACCCTCACATGTTCTCTGTGATGGGGTTTTCTATAAAAGTCTGTTTTATTTCCAGGGCTTTAAGTTCATTCATTACCTTCCGTTACTTTCATCTCTTGTCAGACCTTCTGTTCCAGGTAAACGCCCACTCACTGCCGACACTTTCTAAGGCACACTTCCCATTAAAAACTTTCTCAAGCCCAAACCCAGATTACATATTAACATTCTCCATCTTCTCTCACAGCCACAGAAGTCCTTCAGAACTCTTTTCACTGGCGGGATAGTTCAGCTCTTTCTATGAATAGTAAATTGACTTAAGGACACAATTGTTTTTCGGAATGGAAACAAAAAGACAACTTTATATAAGTATTTTAAAGTGGCCATAATCACATTCTATGTAGCTCATAATTGGGGTTGTTTTGTTTCACCCTATCTATCTCAATAAAGTTGTTTCTGTCACAGCAGGCAGCTGTTCCCTGAAAGTCCACTATACACCCCCCGTCCAGCACCAAACAGCACACAGACAAAGTTGCCGATTATCTAATGAACACAGCGGAGCATTTAGCAAAGAGACACATATTTCCCTCAGGATTTAGTAAATATTGGATATTGGAATATTGGAGTGAGCAAGGAGAGCGAATATTGGATTCACATTCATCAGACGGACACAAACGTGACTCCGAATGAATGCTAATGCTGCTCTGTGTCTGCTGGAATGTAATTAGACAACTGTTTCACTTTTTAATTCCCCCATTTAAACTTGTAAGGTGAAGATTTGTCTATGTTGGGTTCACAGTGTTTGCACTCAAGTGGCTTAGTGCAGGTTTAAAATAATGATGAGAACAAGCCCGCACCTTTTATGCCTCTCTAACAAAGAACACATCTACATATTGTAGTTTGTGTTATGGTGACTCGGCAGAAACGTAAGCAGACCAGAGCTTTAACACAGCATGGGATAAACACAGGTTTCACACACACATAGCGATACACAGACACACATGTAGAGCCCTCTGTGGACTCCACTGTAGCAGGCATACTGTAGGAGATGCAGGTACTCTCTCTCTCTCTCTCTCGCTCCCTCTTAGTCCAGGATCTAATGTGCTCCAGCGCTGCATGGGAATCTGCTCATAATTGGGTCTCGTGGCGCCGGTGTAGCTGGCCTCGCCTCTGAACCCACGCCGAGCCCGCTGAAAATGACTGATGGCCGAGGGACCGAGAACCATCGGTGCAGAAACAGAAGCTAACAGTCCGTGAGAGTGGAGAGTTGTGGAGGAGCGCGCTGTAGATTCACTGCAGCTGCTGCGCTGGAAACAGACTTCTTCAGGCTAGAGAGAGAGAGAGAGAGAGAGAGAAGGAGAGGGAGAGGGAGAGAGAGAGAGAGACGCTCTGGCCCCGAGGTTTCTCATTCTCGCTATAGCAGCACCCTATTGGGCACATCATCCATTTCATTAAACCGGTTTTCGATTTTCCGCCACGGTTCTAGATTGTCCGGGGCTTTAAAGAGAGCTATGGGAGGCAGATTGATGTTGTCTAAAAGTAGTGTCACCCTGTGACACGTTCGGAAGTAGGTTGTAGTGCTGCTCTGAAATTTACTTTAGTGCTTTTAGCTCGTAGAATAGGAATGATTGCTGCGTTTATTGTGTTTGTTTTGATGTAGTGTTTGGTTGTGCAGTGGCATGCGCGCAAGCTTTTAAGCAGAAGGCATGTGTGTTGACTGTGTGTGTGTGTGTGTGTGTGTGTGTGTGTGTGTGTGTGTGTGTGTGCTCCAGATAATGCCGTCCCATGGGATGCTCGCCCTTCAGCCTCCCCAAGCCTGTCGGAAGTAGCCCCTCCCATCGACAGCCTTTCCATGCCATCGCCTTCATCTCATCTGGCCCCCGACCCGCCTCACCTGCCGCCTCTGGACGTCCCGCGAGACCAGGTGGCACGAGACAGCAGGACGGAGCGTTCAAAGAGCCCCCAGAAGGCCGAGCTGCTGAGTCCAGATCCGATCGGCCAGGGGAGGAGAGCGGCTTCAACCGGCGGGAGTGGCAGAGCCAAGAAGGAGGGTGGCAGGTCCACCCACGTGGGACACAGAGTCCAGCCCACTACTGAGGGGGAAGTGGGCAAGGAGGGGCAGAGCGGGGAGCCCAAACCTTCCAGGACCACCAGAGGGAGGTCCAAGGAGAGAAGTACCGGGGACGACAGAGAATCCACCGAATCTACCAGCAGCTCCAAGCTCCCGCACACCAACGGGAACAGCGTCATAGACGTGGAACGGTACGGCGGCGGGCAGCAGCAGCAGGTGGACTCGGAGCAGAGCAGGACCAGGCCCAGGCAGCCGGACAGGGGCCTGGGAGAGAGCCGGCCCAGCCTGCCCAGCAAGAGCACGGCCGGCAGCGCGGCGGGGAGGAAGGCCACGGTCTCTCCCGGGCCTTGGAAGATCCCCGGATCAGACAAGCTGCCCAGCACACTGCGCACGGGCACGTCCACGCTGAGCAGATAACACCGCGGCTCCAGCAGAATGCAGCGGCCACATCTGGACGAAACCACCACACCTTCCTGTGCTCCTTCATTCCCCCCCACCCCCCGACCCCCTCCATCCCGTTCTCCCACAGAGTCAGGACCAAAGGGGGGACAGGGTGATCTGGACCACGTGTTTTTAGAGTTTTATTTATGATACTGTACTCTAAATTATTTTGAGAAATATTTTACACCCACCACCTTAAGAACTGGAGAATCATCCACTTTTTAAAAAAAAGTAATGGAAGAGCAAGTAGAATGTGTGTTCAAGGGACGCAAACCTTAAAAGAACTATATTTTGATTTCCCCCCCGAGCAGAACTGGGGGACAAAACATGCAAACACAAAACACCTGACAGGAAGCAGCTGTCGACTGGATCTCTGTCTCTCTTCACGACGGAGTCTTGTTTTATGAAATGGAATGTTGAAAAGAAGGTTTGCCTGTTTTTTGACGAGAGCGAATGGATCAAAGAGTGACAGCAGAGATGAACTCAACAGAACTTTGCCTTAACAGAGACTGAATGGGCCTGAATCCATCTTGAATAATCCATCAGATGATTACAGACATAGATATATTATAATGAATATGTGGGATCATTTTTGTAAATAAGATCATCTTTTAAGCGACCTGGATGGAAAATCTAGTCCGATGCTGAGACGAGCCAAACGGTGCCGCGCGGACCAGAACTTCCACCACGCCGACGTCTCCCTTTTCTACTCTCCCGTTCAGCCCTGTGATTACAGTGTGGGGTCTCAGCAGGCCTGCTGCTGCTGCTGCTGCTGTTGACTTCACGATCTTTCTGCGCTTGAATCATCCCGAGTTCAGCGGGGGTGTCATGCCAATCCATTTTCCTCATTCCTGTGCTTAACGAACAAAAGGCGATCCGCGGCGGGGGTGGCGTCCGGCCGGACGCCGAGAGAAGGCGCTCGCGTGATACCGACCGAGGGGCAGAGTGCCTTAGACTGACAGAGAGGTTGGCTTTTAAGTCAAAAGGTTCAACTCCAAACCACTTAAGAGGGTCAAAACAGGCTGCTATACCACATCCACTTCACAGATATAAATAATAAACTGTATTTTTTCAGATTCGAGTGTGATACGGTGAAATACAGGATTTATTTCACAAGCTTACGTGTGGAAATAAGTCCATTGACAGAGCTATCGATGGTCTATATGTGCAAGTGCTTCATTTCAGTGTCGTTGTCATTGCTGGTTTCTTAATGAGGTCTGACTTTAGTCATTTCCATGAAGAGTCTCTCATAAGAGATGCACCCAAAGTCCAAAACAAACTCAAATCTGATATCGATCTCACTTCGTCAGAAGCTTGCTCGTCTAACAACCTTTGACCTGATGAACCAACGCAGTCCATTTGAAAATGAAACGTTTCTGTTATTTCCAGAGAACAGGTCTGATTTGTTTTAAGTGATTCTTAGCTCCCTGTGGATGAGATACAGGGCGCTTTGGCTTAAATGTGAAGTTTTACATTTTTATACAACCTGTCCATTGACATTTCGCTAAGCCCTGCCCCTCCCCCTGAGATACTGCTGCTTGTCAGGCTTTCCATTCTGGCACAAGGGAGGAAGATTTCCTACTCAGAAAGTCTCAGTGAGATTTGAAACAAAGAGTCCTTGATTTCAGACTGAAGTAAACAAAAGCAGCTTCTGATCTCCAGCTGGTGTCGGCTGAAAGGACGACTCACACTGATCACATCAGATGTAGCTTTCTAGATAATAAGAGTTGTCTCCGGACGACTCTCTGACATTTCTAGCTGACTCATTTTAAAAAAAAGTCAGTCTTAAATATCCACTTGATGCTACATTCATGGAGTTGTGGTAAAAGAGGGTCAAGCGACATATCCCAGGCAAAAGGTTAGCATCCTCACCAATTGATCTACTTATTGCAAAGAATAACTCATTAGATATGATAATAAACAATGTAAGATCAGTTATTTGAGTCTAAATAACACCGTGTGGTTGTTTAGCCTCCGGAGTGTCCCAGGAGAAAGGTCTTTTAGGATGAGGACTAAGTGAAGAAGTTGGTAAAGCTAATGCTCTCAGGTGATGCTGGCTGGTGAACTTAATTAATCAAATCAACAGATTTGCAGGACAATGAACCAGCGAGTGAACTAGTGAGCGGGACATGCTGCAGGTGTTAGCATGTCCTGCTCACTAGTTCTCTTCAGCTCCTGGGATTTCAGTTTTGGAAATATAAAACCGATTTAAACTCTTAATTTGCTGAGACTTCAGCCGCATGCACACGGCTTACATCCCAAAAAGCTCTGCAGTGCCTAGTTACAGTTGCTAAGCTGTGATTGAACACTTGATGTTCGGGGCGGGGGGGGGTTTAAAACAAACTGTCAATTTTGAGATCAACAAATCTTTTCACAGCGTCCGTATCCTCTCTGCAGATCTGAAAATTGCCTGCCAATCTTTCCCCTCTGAATGAGACGACATCAACAGGAGAGAGGAAAGAGCCATAACACCAGAACAAAGGGTTCCTCCTCCTCCACTGCTGAGAGAAGTGCAAACAGTGTTTAAGGAATGAAAGAGCAAAGGGAGACCGGTCATTATGTTTGCCATTGTGATCCGTAATTACACAATGAATAAGCGGGCTGACTTTAAAGCACAATCTCTCTCAGACGGTTTGGGAATTATTAAGGCGGAGAAAAATCATCAGCCAGGCACAAACAGCTCAGACCTTCAGTCACTTTTAGAGGGTGTGCAGGGGCAGCGTCACTAAACGAGGCCCAGAAGTACGTTGTTCCATCCGTCAGACTGAATGCTGCCTGCATACTGTGTCATCGTGCATCATCTGACTGGACTTCTTCTTCATTTTATGTTTGAAGCAGAAAAAAAAGAAAACGTGCGTATGTTTGCTCAACCTTTGCACAACTCACTGCTTCCCACATCTGAGCTGTCTCCATTCAAACACATTGTAAGTAGTTTGCTACGGAAAGCAACAAAAAAAAAAAAACATCTAGCGGTGTAAAAAAACAAAGTGTGTTGAACTAACGGCACTATAAAGTCCCACCCAAGCGGCTCAGTATCACTGTGTAGTGTTATAGCAGTGTATAGACCCTGAAGAAATATCTCTATAAATATGACTCCGTGTACTATCGATGGTCACAAAGACTGTAAGTGGAGCAACTATTTTTATGAAATGCAACACTATGGATATATTAACTTTTGCAAAAATCTTGTTTACCTGTATGATATTCTGAAACGCTGTCAAAATAAAAGAAACTCTTGACACGACGTGAAAGATTTATTTAGGACGTGCTGCTGTGTGATTCATTATTAAGGGTGTCTGTTTGAGTTGAAGCATGCAGGTCACATAGATGGGTAAGGCTTTACTGTATCTCCCCTGTTCAGCACTTATTAGCAATTTATACATATATATACTGCTTATCACACACTGTAATGTGTTCTAAACTAGACTGAAAGTAGTAGACTCACTGAGGGGGAACTGACCTTCATGTGTAAAATCTGTGGAGTGCCCCTTTAATTTAAGGTCTACTTACTGGATCACTTTCAGGTGATTCTCATGGCCTTCATCAGCGAATATAGTTTTGCTAGTCAAGGGGAAAAATACGTTGTGAGCAGTGTTTTGTGTTTTTCTAAGGAAATACACAAAGATTGTCAGGAAGTTATTTTTAAAACTCATTGTGAGCTGCTTTCTTCTGTTTGTACCTTTGTAGTGTCACTATTTGGCCACATGGGGGCATCTGGTAAACCAGGTGAATTATAGAGGATAATACTTTTTCTTTTTTTTTTTTTTTTTTTTAAAGGAAATAGCCTGAATGACTTGATTTTCTCAAGGAGGTATTTGGTTTGTATATACATACGTAAAAACACATTTAAACGCACAAAATATAACTACTAATTGTCAACCTGGTGCACGTTGAATAGAAAATCCAATGTTTCATACTTTGTGTGCACATTCTCCAAATCTCCACTAGAGAGCAGCAAAGATCAGGCATGTATTTCCTTGCCGTTTGGTTTCATCATTGTTGAACTTACATAAAGTTATTAGTCAGACATTTCCTCTTTTATCATCCAGTGTGACGTTTCAATACTGCATACACAGTAAATGATGGCCCGATGGCTTTAATGATATATCTCCAGCTCTTGTGTCTCAGGTCGACATTTACATGACCTGCACGGCAGCTTCGGGAAACTGAAAACACACTAGTGTGTACGCTTCCTCCAGTCGACGTTGTGGTTTTCACACATACATCCTGTTGCAATACACATGAAAAGCATGTGAAATACTGATTGCAATTTGCCTTACAGCATTAAGAGGTTGTCGACATGCTGTATTTATACAGGGACCTTGTGCATCAGACAGACAGGAAAAAGAAGCACCGGGGTGAGAGATGAAGCACCGCGGGAGGCAGCGCTGGTCGGGGCGGCCTGCTGCCAGCTGGTTGCTGCCTGTATCCTCCACAGGGGAGAATCAATCCAGAGCTGCACTCGACGTCTCCATCGAGCTCAGTGCAGACACGAAGCCCGTTAAGAGTTGAAGAACAACCTCTGGCTCGTTTATCAAAGGAAGTAACTCCCAGTTTAAAGGTTGTTGTGCTCAAATCAGACGCACACGCATGAGGGCCAGGGGGTTATACGACAGCTTTATGAGGTGAAACCGTCCATCTAAGCGGCACAAATGACAATTTACCCGTATGGCTCAAATCCCAGTTGCATCTGACAGCAATGTGCAGACTAATGTGAATAACAGAACATACTGCACTGCAGAGATAACACGAAGTGCAATGAGTTCATCCTTCAAGAAGACTTTTTTTTTGTATCGCACAAAAATATCTTAGACGGCACCTGACGAAGGGTTTTAGCATCTAGGTCTCGAATTGCCTCACCTCTGATTCCTCTGTATCTCACTGTGTGTGAGGCCAGATGAGCTGAACACGAGAGGTCTGTTCCCTCGTCCTTAGTTAGCAAGATTTACAGAGGAAAAATAATCAACTCATTTGGGAGCAGCACCGGTTTTAGAAAGTCCATTTCATGCTCAGCAACGCTGAAACCCAGTTTGAATGTATCACAGCCCTCACTGTTAAATGATATAATGCATACAGTGTGTCAGCCATGACGTTTGGGTTAAACATTCAGCCTGGATCCTGTTATGGTGGTTGCAAAAGGCCTCTGGGGAAAACAAACATTTAAAGGACCACAAATAACATGTTGCCCAACAAGGACTACCTGCAGAACATGCTGAGGAGGTTGTCGTTGCCACACATGCATGCCTGCAACCTGTTCCTGAGGTGTGTCACCTTGTATTCATACTTTCACAGCTGATCGAGATTGATATTGTTGCTGTGCAGCTGTAGCGAAAAAGCAAACTCTGCCCTTCAGCTATGTGCAAGTGAAACTGTGACTGTGAGTCACAATCAGAGCCGTGAGACTGAGAAGTAATTGCACCAACTCCCTGTTCCGCAACCAGGGAAGCGGATGATCTGCCGTGCGTGTTGTTTTATGTGGGTGTCAACAGAAAGGGCCTGCCCTCACATGATGGTTTAGCTGCAGAATGAACAATGGGTCTTTCAGTTTAACGGCGATCAATAGACCTTTTTTTTATGTCAGGGGATAAATGGTGTACTGTTACGAATAATTTAGAGGCACGTAAAGTTGATCACATCAGTGAGTGAACATGGAGCATGTCCCGGTCTTTATCTGATTGTATTGATTGTTCATGTCCAGATTTATGCTCCTCTGGAAACAAAAGGTCAAATTGGGAGTGTGTCAGGTCACAATACATTTTTTGGGAGATTATTCACAGGCTATAATCATTTTCTTAGATACCAGAAGGATTATACATATATGGTATATCAAGAAACTCCATAGAGATATGACACAAGAATAACCTCTGAGGTTTTGCTTAATGAATTAGGATTTAATTCATAATTTTGCTCACTCATCATCTTCTCTTATCATCATCCTGTGTGTTGTCTTGTAAAGCATTCAAACGTCATATTTCAGTGAAATAATGCGTTTAAATGTGTGTTTGGCATTTGCGAATATTCTGGTGATTCAGAGAGAAATTTCCCATTAAATTGCTTTCCAACGACTCTACTTCCAGTAAACCGCGTTAACTTCCTCGATTTTTTTGGATGAAATTTCGCGTGACGCTCGCTCTGCACCCCACAAGAACGGCGTGTACCGGCGGGGACTAGGGGAGGGCCCACGGGCAGGGTGACGCGCCCTGCCGACTCGGTGTCTCACATTGTGTGTGAGAGCTGTAGGCTGTAGGACAGACAGGCGGCCAGCGGACCCGTGGAAGTATTTCAGCAGCCAGCTTCAGCCAGAGCCCAGAGGCGGCCCGGTGGGAGGAGGCAGAGAGTCCGCAGCTGCCGCGCACCGCACAGCGTCTCTCACAGCCGCAAGAGGAGCGCACCAAACCCATGTCTACGGTAAGAAGGATTGTGTGTCTTTAGTTTTGTTTATCGGGATTTGAGTGCGGATTTTGGGGAGCAGAGATGTGTCGTGGCACGCCGCTTGCACGGAGCATCTTTCACCGGGTTCTGTCGGCTGTGTAGTCTGAGCATCAACACGCCGGGGCTGACGTCTCCCGAGCTCCAGTCAGTTGGTCAGTTTAGTGTTTTTTATCTATTTTATTATTCGTTTGTTTCAGTCTGAACGTGGGAGTTGTGTAACGAGAGAGAGGGAAGGCAGTTAGCGCGGATCTGTAGCCGCCTCTGACAGCAGGGCGGCGGGGTAGCGGGACCGCTCGAGCCGCAGTCAGCGTGGAGCAGCTGCGTTAAAGCCAGCAGCCGACACAGGAAGTGCGGAGCTGTGGCCTTCAAAAGAAAAGCACGAGAAATATTGCATTTAAAAATAAAACCACGTTATCACACATTAACTATTTTACAAGAAGACCCTTTGAATTTGACTGTATTTGTCCCCATCACCCCAATTAGAGTACTTGTAAAGTGCCTTGAAAGCAACGCTGGATTCATGACTTTGCCAGGTTTTGCATAAACTTTGAGCCTTTGGCTCTTTTAACATCCTGGGCATGAGAAGTTTTCAACACTATTAGACTCCATCAAACATGACTTTCACCCAAAAGTACCAGTGTCCTCCTTCAAAGGCTCAAACCAAAATATCAAAACTGTTTCTATTCTCTTACAAGTTCGGTTTGAAAGAAAAAAGTAGTCGATTAATCTATGAGTTGATTGACAGACAATAAACTGTTTAGCTGTTGTAGCCCAAACAAAATAACTGGCAGTTTAATCGATTCACCTTATTGTTGGTGCTTTTCCCCTCTTGCCTCACCTTTTTTTGGTTGTTTTATTCTGAAAGGTCTGACCGGAAGATGTATTATAACAATATTTGTTTTTGGACTGAATCAGATGAAGAGCGCTGGCAGGGATTTGTGAACATGTTCATTTCGTTACATCACCCTTTTAGCTGTGAATGAATAACAATGTTTGCGTAGAAATATGAGTCATAATTACAACCTGGAGACAAAGCCACTGCCCCCCCCCCCCTGTCATTTCCACTGTGTACGCGTGTGCGCGCGCGCCATGTGGAGGCCTTTGAATCTCCTGGCTGATGTAGTTTCCAGATCAGAAATGCCCTCACAGAGAACATGTGTGCTTTTTAAGATCTTGAAACAGAATGTTGCCTCCCATCAGAGCAGTCAGTCCTGTATGTCTACCGAGTTCTATTGTTACACTTTTGATTATGGAAGATGAACTCTACTGTAGTCTGCTGCATACTTCCTCATCTAGCTGCATTATCATAACTGCTGCATTGCTGTTGTCATACTATACGTACGACCCCTTCCTTTTTAGGGTGCAATGCAAGGGTGTCATGTCCATCCAAACTGAAATATAATCAGGAAGAATTAGAACAAAAATGACGGTTAAAAGTGGCATTAATTGCTTTATTGTGTGATTTTAAAGTAGAGCTGCAACTAACACTTATTTTCGATATTGATAATATTCTTGATTTAATCGTTTTGTACATTGTTAAAATGATCCACTGGCCAAAGTGACGACTTAAACTGTCTTGTGTTGTCCCACCAACGTTACAAAATCATAAAATATTAAGTTCACAATCATGTAAAACAGAGAAAAACACCAAATGCTGACTTTTGAGAACTGGAACTGGACAATGTTTATCATTTATGCATGAAAAATGACTCCAAATATTATGAACAATTCACACACATTAAGCCAGTATAGTCTGTCAAATTAATCTCAGATGAAGTAGAACTGCATGTCAAGTTATAAAACTAGCAAAAGTTTACCTTTTTAATTTAGAAAAACAGGAAACATCAGCCCATCACATTGTACATAACTGTGAAAAAGGGTGTTTTGATGCGCGATCGTCAACCTGTCACCATCTCGGCTACGAGTGTCTCGAGCTGATTTCTAAATCAGGATCACAAATATAGAGCTCTAATTATCATCACGGGATGATGACCTATATTTTGCTCTCAGATAAGCGCTAGGTAAGTGGTCACACATGCTGGTGAATGTGTGCTCATTTATGTATTTATAGCCGCACTAATAACGATCACATGCTGCCAGACAGCCTTTTATTCTCAACCTGACTTCCTTCACTCTTCTGAGGAGTTTAAAGGTGTTTAATTTGATAACAAAGAACCGGGCAAGGTTGTGTTGTATTTTTTAGAAAGTCCCTATTTTGTCTCTCTCACCTCCAGCCACACCTGTTCCTGCAACAGTTCTTTCTTCATCCTTGTTGCAGGACTTTATACATATTTGAAATGCTGAATCCAGTCCTCCTCCTCTGAGCATTTCCATACCACAGAGAGTCGTCACGGTGAGTGAGTGCAGAGGCATGATGGGAGAGCAGCGTGGGAGCTGTTTTCTTCCTTGCATCTCCGCGTCCACTTGTTGCTCACAGTTTGAGAGAAGCCGTGTGGTGTGAGGATGTGGTCTTTGGGTGAGGGGTTTGCAGTGTGCTTCCTCCTCAGCCGATAAACAACCACTGATGGGATGTTAATCTCCTTTTATATTGTCGGTACAAGTGTGTGCGTGGAGGAGGAGAGAAACCCAAACCTTTCTCTACCCTTAGCTTCTATCCTTCAATCAAAATGGCCGAGTCCTCGAAGATCAACGAAAGGGAAATGTCATCAGCTTAAAAGTCTCTGTGACATTTAAGGTTTCTACCAAGAAATGCAGCATTGGGACGAGTGTGATTGTCGGCCTTCATCGTGGCACAGCTCAGCTGAATGCTGACGCCATCACGCTAACGTTCGTGCAACAACAATGTGCAAGGTCCTCTAAAGAGCTCTGCAGGAATGAGTCCTAAAACATGGAAATGTTCGGCATATTTGCCCTCCGGTTTTCCTTGTCTCAAGGTCAATGTTTTTCTAACATTGTTACTTTAGCATGCTACCATTAGCTAGTAGGCTGATGGGTGTTTTGCAGCCGTCTCTTGAGCTGTTTAGCTACATTGTCTCCTCGTTCACATTGCTTGCTTTGGCATTTCCACTTTAGTGCCAGCAGCGTGATCGGACGGCTTCACAAACAACACTGTAACTTGCAAATGTGGAAATACTGTCGCAACAGGACGGTTCCGTCTGTGTTTACCTCGTAGTCATGCCAGTCAAACCGGTGCCGGAGAGCGAAACGTCTCTTGTGCATGAATTATAAATGTTGCAATTTAAGAGAAACACACTCAGTAAATAGAAAACAGGTGTTGAATTAAAAAAAGGTTTAAAGGTATGAAAGCTAAATCAGCTAAAATAGCACACAGTTTAGCAGTCGGCTGTGCCAGGCCACCTGTGGTTGTTTCTCGTGGGAGGTCCGGGTCGGTTTGAATCAGCATTTGGGGCAAACGTCTGTGGACGGTGAGGATGAACGAGCAGGAGAACGGGGCCAAGAGAGGGAGGGAGAGTGTGGATCACCCTGAGGACAGTCCTTTTAAAGAGGACACTGTTTGACCTTAAAGGACCAAACGAGAGTCTCTGCATGTTTTTAGCTTCTTAACAAAGAGAGTTGGATACACGTCTCTATTATTACCGTCTACCCCAGTTTGACCTTGTATAGTGACCATTACTGCAACATTGAGTGAATGTTTCACTCTGTGATGAGCTGGCGGCTGTTGCGACTTCACTTTCTTGGTAACCGTAATCTGTTCTAGCGTCTCCAGAAGCATGATTCTGCAGGTGGTTCAGGGATTCGGCTATTACACGTTTTTTTTTTTTTTTTCCAAAGACTTGATGCAACTCAGTAAGCGAGAAATCCACACCGAGGCCTCGGGCGTCTTTGCACACAGAGATACACGAACTTGGACACGTGAGGGTCTACTGTGTGAGAGCAGCGACCCGCCAGGTGAGAGGCGGAAGTTGCTCGGTTAAAGTGGCAATCCAGAAGATACCCGTTGAATTTCTATTTGAGTGAAAACAAAGGAGTCTGGAGTCTGTGGCTGCGTCCGAAATCGCATACTAACGTGCTATTTTTCAGAGTTGTGCGTATATTTACATTTCGTGTGTGTATACAATGGAGAAAAACTGTAATACAGCATTTGTTTTCCCCAGAATATTATCTAGTTTGTAATACTGCACATATATAGATGTTGCAATACTTTCACGAGTAGCTCAGTCTGCATTGTGTTACGTGCTTCGGCGTTAGATTCTGACTAAACAAGCATTTATTTAAACGCCTCTTTGACATTGTTTCATATAAATTTCATGACACAGGAAGTGAGCAGTAGCTCTTTAACACAATAAACCAAAAGATTCATAATAGAAACTCTATCCATACACTGCAGGCTTCTTCTATTCTGTTGGATATCAAAGGCTCCATGAAATGATATCTTTGCTTCCTTAACGTGATGTTTTTGTTGAAACAGGATATTTGGCGTTGGATACAAACATGAAAACGGATTCCTCTTATCTGTGAACTAGTCGGTGTGAGTTAAGGAGAGAGAAGATGCTCTGAGTCGATAGAATGAGCAGGTTGGGTTTCTTAATCTGAACTGGTGGTTTATTGTACAGGATGAAACCGGGAGTCTGTAAAAGAACAGAGCTGTTTCACACTTCATCTGTTCACAGGTTTGTTTCTGCTAATGCTTGTGAGGACAGAGTTAACATGACATTGAGAGCATCGGGTGACGATATGGATTGATCTCGACATCATCGGCCTCAATGCTGCAACTGAGCAATTAGCTAATTGCACTCCTGGTATTTTATTCCATTAAATCGTTTTTTCTCTAAAATGGTCAGAAAATGCAGCAGGTTCCCATATTTGAGAAGCTGCTGGAGCCAGAGAGTTTGAAGTTGACATAAAAGATAGTTGGATTATGAACATATTTGCAGATAGTGTTGCTGATAATTGTTTTACCATTTCAGCAAAAGTTTAACTTTTTCCAGGAAGCGTGTACCTTTTTTTTGGTCTTTTGAAAAATGAAAAGAGATTTTCTGTTGACTGCATAATGCCGTAGAGGTCACACCGCACATATATTATCTTGTAATGTATTCTCTCTATCGCTGACCTTGTTATGGCCGTACTTTGTGGCAGTTAAAGTTGCTCTTGCTGTTACAGGATCTGTTGTGGACGCTTGGTGAATACGACACCAAGAATGAACACAAAGTTCCTCATTTTGAACTGTTGGAAAGACTTTGTACATTTTTTGGGGATGTGAACTAAGACAAAAAAATGTTCTCCATCATATGAGGCTGCAACTGGCCAACTGAATGCTTGAAGCTTTCATGTTTAGTTGCTTTAAGAAGGAAATATTTACAATTCTTCTCTCAAATTCACTCAATGCTGTTTGTCCTTTAAGCCACAACTCAAGGTTTTGTCTTTTTTAAAGTAACACGCCTCTGAGGCTAATTTGGAGTGATGTTTGTCTTGGAACCCATCAGTGATGTTTGTGGCAGCAGGGAGGCCCAACCTGGCTGTCTGTGTCTGGGACTTTTTGGACGAACGCCCAGCCCTCCAATGCATCGTCGGAACGGCCGTCAGCCGAGCCCACGCATATCTTCCTCCTCATACTTGTCGCTCTTTTCTTTCCTTGAGACCTGAGCGTAAATATCTAGCAGGGTATTTCCTGATTAGTGGAACAGAAGCGAGAGAGCGGGAGCTTATTGTGAGTCCTCCACGCAGGCAACACAATGCATCATACAGATACAGAAGAGATAAAGGCAGCCTCTCCCGGGCTAAACTGAACCGTGTAAAGGGGGATCAAAGGCAGTAAATAGCCTGCTTTTATCTGGCATTCACTAAAGCCCTTTAGCAAGTTGTCGTTGACAGTATGGCCTTTTATTCTACTGATGTGTTCCCCCTATAGGTCAAAGCCATTACATCTCGCTTTTAGTTTATTGTGCTAAAACAAAAGTTGCTATTGCTGACGAGTCAGCAAAGAGTTGCCCGTTTACACATCCAGCAGACATGGAGCAACTAAGGCATTCATTCTCTCCATTTCATTCATTCAGATCCATTGCTGGTAATCTCACTTTTAGCTCAGGTTTGGTCTCCACCAGCGCCCGAAAATGTCTCTAGCTGCTAAACGCTCGCTTGCTAAAATGTATACAGTTAAAATTTGTCACTATGAGCTACGACTCCCACGTTAGAATTAGCCATTTGATCCACTGTTATTATAAGAATAGTGATTATGCGGCTTTAAGTCATTCATCAAGAGCAAAACTGTTTGCTGCTTTCAGCTTCTTTCATGTGACGTGTTTCTCTGTCAGTCATTTGAATATCTGTTGGTGAAAGAAAGCAACTTCAGTAAATGTTGACAGAAGAAATCCTTTAATTAATGAGTAATTAGCCAATTTAAGTGATCATTAGCAAATTAATTCATAACACTTTTGATAATCTGTTAATAAAGTAAATGATCAAACATTCTCACTATTTAGCTTCTCAAATGTGAGGATTTAATTCCACATCTTTCAGTTTCAGACGGTTAATTGGACAAAATAAGCCATTAAAAGACTTTAGGAACACTATATTGTGACTTTTTAATAGACTAAACAATGACAGGAATACGTAATCGGTGTTGACAGTAATCATTAGTTGCAGCATTATTAATAACTCCTGTGCAATGGTAAGACTCTAGTTACCCTCTTACTGCCATTTCCAAATGAATCATGTTTACCACCTGTTCAAATGAAGCATAAGGGCATAAGGGCATCTCGCTCCATTAAAAAGTTACTATTTTACCTCCGTTTCGGACCACATTGGTCACTCTGGCAGGAAGGTATACGGCTCTAAGTGGCCACATCCTCACTCCAATCCCAGGAAGAGAGCAGCCTTCCTTTTTAATCTCTCCGCCTAGCCTTGTACCCAGCAGACAGCCAAAGCTGATTGCATCCTCTTTTCCCCAAAACACACAAACACACACACACGGTGTCCTTCTGGCTCAGATATATGTTCATTCACAGATATTGGCAGCAGCAGCACTCTGCATGTTTTGGTCGGTCATCATAGAGAGAAGTTTGTTTGTCTCAGATACTATCACGGCTCTACTTGCATTAACTGTGTGTGTGTGCGTGTGTGCGTGTGTGTGTGTGTGTGTGTGTGTGTGTGTGTCACTTTCCCCAACAACCTTAGAAAGATCATGATGGTATCGTGTTTGTCTACTAGCAGCGTGAAATCTGAAATAATCTGTGGATGTTCATGCTTCTAGTGTTCAAAAACCACCAGTTTGTTTTCCACCTCCGGCTGTAATCTGCATACTGAATGGAAGGATGGATGAGATAGTCAAACAGCTCACCGATTGACGCCAGAGCTCCCGTGTCATTAATTATGAACCTGGCTGTCGGCAGCACGAGGTGAAGCTATCGAGTAATGTGCGTGTGAAGTAGTGCATTACTCTTACTGCTGCTTGTTCGCTGTAATCTATCTTCGCTCCGGATACCGGATTAAATGACTCCGTTACAGATATTGGTTTCTATGCAAGCGAGCGGGTTGTTGTTCAAAAGCACAGACGAGTCATGAATTACAAGACGGGGTGTGGAGTTTATATTGTACCACAGGGGCTTCAGTTTTACTCTCATGCATATAAATGTGACTGTGGCATGTGCAAAGGGGAGAGAGTACTCTATTATTGAACAGTCCTTCACCCCTATGCTGGCTGCTAGTGTCACAATATTAACAATATTATTTCCAGTATATCACAGACGTATCATGAGATGGCACGTCTATCTAAAATGCATGTTAGATACGAGGTCTAAACTTTGTACCTGATCCACAACAGAACCATGAAAAACCTTCCAAAGCGGTTTCTGCAGAGTTCAGTTACCCTTAAAAAATGCTTTAAAGGGTGTGAAGAGGTCTTATTTACCTTTACAAAGGTCTTCATTATATTATCTCCTGCCATAGAGAGTCCTATTAGAGATATAGATATATTTTTGTTGTTGTTTGAACAGTGGATTGTGAGTGCAAGAAGCTGTTAAACACTTTATTTAGGAGACATTGTGGTTTAGTTACTGGAAAAAGTTAACAGAAATCCAAGAAAATCCATGCTCACATATTTAGGTATTTTCTACCTTTTCAGGCTTTTTGTGAGAAAATGAGACACTTCAGTTTAAGGATACTGGGCTTTAGTATTGATGAGTCAGAGTCAGGCGTAAAGTTACAGCACAGCACAGAGAGGCTCTGTCACTCCCAGACCGCTGGTGTAATTACAGAACCCCTCCGCCATCAGACATAATGTAGACAACGCACTGGTGCACCAGTATGCAAACACACAGAAACATATGCTCTCACACACACACACACACTCACACTGACTCTCCTGTGGTCAGACATCTGATACTGAGCAACAACATTCATGTGCTGATTCGAATGTGAAAAATTAAAGAGACACTGCTTAAATCCTTGAAGCCCACAGCTAATATAATTAGTTCTAATGAGATTAGCCTTTAGCTTACTCGTTAAAGAAATGAAGTGGTAGAGAAGATCTGCTGGTTTTTATGCCGTAATGCAATCTGGGATAAGAGCCCCTAAAAGTGCTGTTCAACTATGAGGGTTTGTGTAAAGGGCCAATGTCACAACCTCCTGGAGCGGGGGAGTCGAGCTGGAGGATGCTGGGAAAGATGTTTCATAGTGATGCATCTTCATGGATTGTAGTATGTGTGACTGGTTTCTATAGAGAGGCGAAGCCCCGTCCCTTCCGATGAACCCCAATGGAACTTATTTCAGATTATTTTTCCGAAACAAGTTGTCATGGTGGACGCCGGGACGGGCGAGACTTGATCCCTTTATTGCAGCCAAAGAGTTGTTAACTCTGTCATCACTGTTATATGTTTGGTAATCTGAGAGCTTGACAGGCGTAGCAACAGTAACCTCCAAACAATCAATTTGACAAGTTTTATCACTAAGTCTGATGAACTCCGCTCCTTTTTCCTCCAGGAGCTCATATATTTTATTAATCTAATCTCATGATCGGGTCATTACCCGACCCGGGACTCGTTCATTTCCTTTCTTATCTCACGTTCCGCTTCAGGAAGGAGCTGTGGATGATCATCATGCCGAAACAACGGTTGACCTACAACTCGATACTGGGCCTGAACACATCCTTTGTACGAAGACGGAGCTGCTCCACTCCTGTGTGTAGACACGGTGTTGGTGGTGGTTTCCGTTCTGGGAGTCTTGGATCCTGGATAAGACGAGACGTGTTTGGCCCCCTGAGACCTTCCTGTCTCCTGGCTTGAGTTCACAAGTTGGACTCGTCTATTCAGAAGTCTCCATGTTGGCACCAGGATGTAGAAACGCCTGGTAGTACACTTAACTCCGCTTTCTAGGTTGTTTTTATTTATTTTACAATGTTGGCACTGTGTTATTCAGTGAAAGGCACTGACTTCTCCTTTGTGTTGCTTTGCACTGGCATTCAAGTCGACTAATGCTGCCTTAATTGTTGACTGCATTTTGCATCTATTTTTCCCCCTCCCGCCTCTGTCGGCTTTTGTCCATTGATAATAGTCTTGGCCAGCGTGCAGCTGTAGAGCTCCATGTTTGCCTGTGTCTCCAGCAGCACACAGCTGACCCACTAATAGAGGGGTTGTGTGAGGAGAGGCCGGAGGCAGCAGAAGGGCTGCAGAGCTGCGGCTTAAAACAACCGGCCTCCGACAAACAGCATGGACCTCCCGCCGAGCGAAGCTTTGAGGAACACAGAAAAAAAAACCTCAGTCACAAGAAAAGGAAGCATGAAATAAGGCCGGAGTGCTGCAGCTGAGCCGCACTCTTCAGCCTCGAGCATCTCCAAACTTTTTGAAACGACCCCGAGTGACTTTAGACATGACGCAGTCAAGATGGCTTCATAACCTGAGAAGCTGGTCCCTGAAGGTTTAAGTGCTCGTCCTTGCTGCCCAGTGCTTTGACATTTCTCCTCTTGAGTCATAATGCAGACTGTAAAAAGAACGCCGTCTTATTCATCAGTGACAACACGGAAAGGTTAATGCTGACACACGTCGTCTGAGCTTCACTCCGCTTGTCCTTCACTCTGCGTATGATTGACGAGGACAACTGTCTGGCTGCCGTATCGAAAAATGGAAAATGATTGCCACCGGGCTCGAAAGTAACGGTTGCCATTGGGATCCATTAACATATTAAAATATAGGGACAGCAAACAGAAATTGAGATTGGAGGACATCTCTGAAAGTAGTGATGATGGACAAGCTGATGTTGGTGCCCAAAGTCCAAGACTTCAATGCTGAAGGTCCGATGGATCCGTGGTGGGAAGAGACGGTTTCATAAAACATAAAAATAAGTTCCTCACAGTAACTTTTAGATGATGTGTAGCTGCATAGCATCTTAATAAGGCGACTAAAAATGGCAACCATATTTTCAGATATGTGCAGATGCCACATTTAAAATGTAGGGTTGAGCCCTGAATCAGCCCCAGTAATCACTGTGGGACTTCAGTATCAAGCGGCAGAAACTGGACTCTTTAACGTAACCAGTTTAGCTCCGGTTTCCATGTTGGCTCGTAGCCGCGGCCTGGACATAATCAGCCTAACTGACAGGCAGAAGCAGAGGCGTTGTGTACACCCACTACTGCATTCTTCTGAGGTTAGATATGTGCCGGGTCCATTCCAACACTTTTCCAGCTGCAGGAACATTTCCATTGTCTGGCGTTAATCCGTGGTGACTTTCAGGCCCCCTGCTCTTGTCTTTGTGTCCACAGGGAATCTCTGTGAAGCACAAAGCTGGAATGTCGGCAGAGGACCTTGACTGACCCTTTTTTATTTCACCGTCTCTGCATACGGAGTACTAAATCTGCAGATATTACCTTCTCTGTAAATTATAGATCCAGATTAAAGGGATTAACTAATCCGTCAGAATCTGTATAAATGTAAAGCTCAGTGGACTTTGCGTTCAGCTTGAAAGCCGGGCCTTCTTTTTCTGTGACGCCTCTTCTCCACTGCACACCAGTGACTACGTCAAACACACACAGATTGTTTTTTGTGTGTGTGTGTGTGTGTGTGTGTGTGCATGTGTTTAAGGGAGTGTAATTCAATATTGCAAGCACAGAAGGAAGGAAAGCAAGCTAATACAAGACTGTTTTGTTATCTGGGCCACGTTTGGCTCAGGAGGATTTGATTTCCGTCTTCTGTCTTTGGGGCAGACTTGCCGGGAATCTCAGTCCAGGAGAGAGGATGAAAGAAGCAGAAAAAAAACTCATCTTGTGTACAAATCACAAGCTCGACTGAGTCACTAAAAGTGCTGATCGAGAGACAATCTTGGCTAAATGTTGTGCTTTTGTTGCCAAGTGCAAGATTTTACAACTAAACACCATCAGCCCCTTTGTTTTGTTTAAGTGGCTGGTTGGCAAATGTTGCGCTGCTCCTATGATTGGTTTAGGAAAAAAAGAGGATGATGCCAACCAGAGACAGGAAGCTGTCATCCTGTCTTCAAGAGGCCTGTGATGTATCGCTGCATCGTCTTCATGGTCACACACACAAATGAACAGCAACATTGGCAGCGTGGTTTGCGAAGCTTTTAGCCCACACATCCAGCACAATGATCAGAGAGACACACATGCCGGCTCAGAGCTGTTGTCTAAAGGGATTAAAGATAAAAGTCTCAGACTGTAAATGTTTGGCAGCACAATATAGCATTCAAAATAACACATACAAATCCCCTTTGTTCTATGTATAAAGCCATATAGTTATGAATGAGCTGTGCTGCTTCCCTAAAAAATACCAACATTACTCTTCCTAACTGGCTTTCACGAGTTCACTTTTTCATCACCCCCAAATTGTATCTTAAATCATACATTATCATTTTTTGTCATATTCCCAGCAGAGATGCGTGTGGGTTAGTTTTGATGATGTGAACATTGTCGCCTTTTTCTGATAGAGTATCTGACTTTAGGGCAAAATAGTGACGATGATAAACCAGCCACAAGTATTTGTCAGTACTCGTGTTGATACTTGTACATCTACGGCGGGTTTAACCATAATCTCGCCGTGATAAACTTCCCATGCACCCACTCATTTCCTGAAGTGGCTATAAATGCCTGCTGGAGTATCGTTGTGTGTGTGTGTGTGTGTGTGTGTGTGTGTGTGTATGGGGGGGGGGTCTGGCAGCACACTATAAGTGTAAAGGAAAATAGTCACACGCGTAGTCTTCTTCAGGGTAGTGAGAAGGTGTCATGTTGAAACGTCGGTAATTTATGAAATATTTTAAAAAAAGTTAACACTTGTGCTTTCACCGTGATCAGCACCTCTCCAACACTGGTGTGTGTTCCCCCTCTCTCGCATCCTGAAAGAATGGCAGCCATCAAATTATACAAAGAACTGCAATAAAATCCACAACAACGTCGCCCTCTTCTTGTGTGAAGATTTGCTCCTTTCGCTTGTCTTGCAGTTATGTCAAATGAATATTATCTTTAATTGTAGTTTGGACAAAACGAAACATTTGAAAGTGTCACATTGGACTTTGAGAAACTTACAATTTTTGTTCTCCAAACAATTATTTTCTCGACTCATTAAATATATTAGCAGATTAAGCAGTAAAGAAAATAATCATTAGTTGCAGCCCTAGTTTATCAGAGGGCTTATACTACATACATTTCTGCAAAAAGTAGTGATGAGGTGTGAGAATACCTCACAACCTGAGCACATAAAACCAAAGCTATCACAATGTACTACTAGGGACAAGTGGGAAAACATGTATTTAGTAATTTAGGTGAATTGACGGTTTAACCCACAGTTGCCCCAAATTTTGCCCAATCAGGAAGCTCTGTCGTCATTAAGTTAGAAATAAAATAAAGGCTAAAGAGCCAACAGGGATTTCTTCGGGATCAGGACTTTTTAGGACCTGGCCGCCTGCCACTGCTAAAGCAGCAAACGCAGCTCCTGATTCATGGTATTGAATTGGCCCAAATAGGCAGGCGCAGTCCATTAGACCAGTGATTGATCCAATTAAGTTGCCGTAGAATGAGTGTGGCAGAAATCACTGGAAGAATGACACAGAATGCAAGTGTGGGTCTCTTTATCTTGAGTTAGTGTGTGTATCTTAGCAGGTGTGTGAGCCTATTGTTTGAGGCATTCTTGATTTTGACTGCGTGTCAACGGCTGGAGATTGTTATGGCTCACCAGCAAGGCCTCCAGCTAATGTTGGCTTGGATCTGTCGCCATATACATCTCATCATCATGCAAGGATAACCCCTGAGTCAACACGGACAAGCTGCGTTTCGGAGAAACTCCCCTGAGACCTTGTGGAACGAGAGAGATTACACGAACAAACGCAGCGACGGCTGGATGTCATGCGACATCTCCAAAACAAGCTGGAAGTGTTCTTGGTGTAACTTTGGGAGCAGATAGAAGATTGGGATATTGACGTATAGTGTGATTGTAGTTGTACATCCTGTGCTGTTGTGGTGGGTCGATTGTGGAGACGTAAGGTCACAGTGTTCCACAGTGTGTGTGTGTGTGTGTGTGTGTGTGTGGGTTCGTCCATGTTTGAATAATAAGCTGAATGCCTCACTGTGTGGAAGTGACTGGGATCTTTTTCTTTATGTGTAAGCCTTGACTTAAACTTTGCTTTACTAATTTTGTAAAAGAAAGTTCAAATGTTTTTGTTTTCTCTATAAATAAACATCCTGATAATGACAAATGAATGCAAAATCATTTCTCAGTCTCTCTCCGCCTGTTTGAATATTCGTCTTATTTGCATACTAGTTGCATGATGTTTCTCCTGGCAGTGTGAATGTCAGAACAGAGAGATACCCACAGATCCATGTTTTGAATTTGTTGAAATGTGTTTGTTTTTTTCCTCCACCAAATATACATCAAACTGAAGTCATTAACATTACATTCATGCAGAACTTCTCTTTACAACCTTTACCACATACGTCTGATTCACAGGTCAGGTTTGAGCTTCATCACTGAACCTCACTGTGTATTCACAACACACAAGTACTTCCTGATGCTGTATTTAAACCACCTCCTGCTTCCTGTACAGGAGCGGTCTGAGGACCGGGACCTCGGCGGGTTGGGAGAGCAGGCAGCAGATGGACAGACCCGACTGACGGACATCTCCAGCTGCACAACGGGCGGCAGCATGGCGTCCATACCGGAATACTACGCCGGCAAGAACGTGCTGATCACAGGAGCAACGGGCTTCATGGGCAAAGTGCTGGTGGAGAAGCTGCTGAGGTCCTGCCCCGAGGTCAAAGCCCTCTACCTCCTGGTCAGGCCCAAAGCCGGGCAGTCCATGCAGCAGAGGGTCAGCGACATGATGACGTGCAAGGTGAGAGCTGAAGGTGTTAGCTGATGCTTTGACTTCACTGTTACCCAACTTCATCTCCGGCTATGCAAAGTTACATGGAATTTACCGGTACATTAGTTTCTCAAGGTTGAGTACATAGCAATGTAAGTGAAGTAAAGTACGACTCCCAAGGTGCATTGTGGCAGAGATTATCCAATCACTAAGCTTTGTATTCTGTCGTGTGTGCTGCGAAAGACGAGTGGAAGCTCTTTAGAAACCTGACAACACAATCTGCAGCTTAAATAAAGCTTCACTTTCAGATTCAAAGTCTAATTTTGATCAATTTCAACAACTACGGCTTCTTATTTTGTTCCCACATGTTTTGAATTTGCTACAGCTGTGATTGGAACATCTGACTGGCCGTTTTTTGAGAAAGTTGAACCATTACAGCATCATTTCTGAGGCCATAAAACCAGGAGATTGTTTGGACATTTTGGCTAGTGGGGCTGTTGATTCAAATCATCATTCAAATCCAGGGTTGTTCAAATGGCATTGCAGCTGTAAGTGTGTACAGAGCGATGGAAATTTGCCTGTGAGTAAACAAGCGGCAGCTGCTGTTGCCATGGTGAAGCAAACTTAATGACCCCAAAACAATATTTGAATTTTAGCAGAGACACGAGGCGTCGGAGAGCGAAATGAGGAGTCTGATCAGGAGTCGTGAAAGGTTAACTGAACTGGACGGTTTCTTATTGAAAATACTGACGGGGAGAAAGAAGAGGGTGGGAAGTGGGTAGAGGAAGGTTTTAGGACAGAGGAGGTGAGGAAAGGAAGATCAGGGGAAGGGAAGGTGAGGGGAGAAAGACAAAAACCAGGGGAGGGGAGAGGAGTGAGGATGGGGGACGAGCTCCAAATATATGTGCGTCAGCTGCATCGGGCCAAGCAGCAAAGCATGACTCAACGAAAAACAATTTTGGGCTCGATGAGGAGCGAAGCATTGGGTGCGTATTGATGTGCTGACAAGCAGCTGCTCTGGTTGGGTGTTGTTGGCCTCAAACTGTCGGCACACTTAAGAAAATCACACTTTCACCGTGTTCCCCTTTCCCTCTCTCTCTCTGTCTCCCTTTTTGTAATAGCATCTATTTTGTTCCGCTCCCATTGAACCTCGGTACTGCATTCATTACTCTACTCACTACTTTCGAGCACTTGTGTTTCTTTTTCTTTTACCTCCCCTCCTTCCGTCAAGGAGCGCGATGCTTCAGTCATTCGGGATTCGTAGAATATACCCCTCACCATGTAATTAGTTCACTCAGTGCTGTTAAAGTGCCAGTTCACACCCTGTCATTTCTGCACATCAGAGTGGGCGACAGAGATGGATACAAACACCTTTTTTCGAAATCCCTGTTCCTGTTCTGCTGCAGCTTATTAAGGTAGCACATAAGCAGTGATAATCAAACTTTTATTGCGTCTGCGACACAGCAGCCACTGGTGAGCTATGCAAAGATGTAACGGAAGACAGAAGGAGAGGAGAAAAGTTTGGTTAACAGTGGATGATGATAGTATTTAACACACTTCAACATGTTATTTAACTGCTGCTACCGTTTGCAGTACTTCCCCCTCTTGACAGTTTTCTATTGGATTTTTGCATCACTCTTATCGTGTCCTCAGCTTGACGCTCTGCCAAAAACAAACTGCCTCACGCTCGACCCGCATTCAGAAGTGATGTCATTAATTTCCATGACCGAGCCTCGAGCTCCGATTGGTATTCATGCGAGTCCACGGGTCGGTATTACTCTATTCAGAATCGGCATAATTCATGAAGGAGAACAGTGGGGTTTTTTTGTCTCCCGAGTAGCCGCTCCTCTCCATCCTTCGAGCCAGGCCAGTATCTTTCTCACCACCTGTTGCTAGGAAACGACCATCTGATCCGTCCCATGGTGGGGTTTTTTTTTTTTTTTCTAGAGGATGCAATCAGGGGAGCTGCCCCGGGCAGTTAAAAAAAGAGACGAACGGATAGGAATCACATTGTCTGTGTGCATCTCCACTGCAGCGACTTTGACATTGAAGCGCCGTCTGCCTGTTCGGAGGCTACTTTGATTCAGTGGGAATGTTTAGACGGCTGCAGGCCTTTTTGCTGCGGTGCCAAGCACTGAATGGCACGTCAGGCACTTGATACAAGTAGGCCACTGGGTACACAAGGCCTCTCTCCTGCTCTGTGGCATGCTCCCCCACCCCCCACCACCCACTAGCGGGCTTTTGAACCCAGTAACAGTCGGTGCAGCATCTTCATACTGCTGATCCAGAGCTGTGACTGCGAGAGATGGGGATGTGGGAGGAGGAATGCTTCAGGTGGGAAGGGATCATGTGGAATTTGCCTACAAGGCAGAATCCTGGATAAGGGAGGGGTGTATTCTTATTGGTAGAGAATTACTAATGATCATTGATTTACAGGCTGTTCGTTGTGGCAGCTGTACCACAGATGGTGATGCGGTTGTGCATCAGGAATCCAAAATGTGTAATGCATCAGGTAAAAGGGACTAAGACACGAGGAGAGGAGGCGAGGAAACGAATCGGGGATGTACAAACTAAGAAATGAGAAGAGCCAATGGTCTAACTAGACTCTACTTCTACTCCTCTACATCTCTATTGTACTTCTACTTCACTATGTTTGTCTGACATCTTTAGTTCCAGATGTGTTGATGTTGAATGTTTGTGATAAACTGAAGGATGAACTGTTCCTATTATTTGTTGAGAATATCCTCCTACTTCCTAAGATAAGAAAAATCTATTTAAAAAGCCTCTTTGGTCAGCTGACAAATGCATCATCACAAAGCTTATAAGCGTCTGTCGTTCTTGTTAGAGATACGGGGTTCTCAAAGAACAGCCACCAGACAAACATATGATGATCTTTTAGAACATGGAGTATTTTCACAGTGTGGTTTAATACTTTTACCTCAGTAAAGGATCTGAATACTTCTCCCACCACTGCCTGTCTCATTGAGTCATTGAGATGCCTAACAAGCCTGACATACCGGTGCCGATGAAGCCACATTATAGTGACGTCGGTGCTGATGCAAAGGAAATAAGCCATGCCTGTATCTTCATGAAGGGTTGGCAGGAGTTAAAAGATGAGGGCGTGTTTGTGAATGCATTTATTGGAATGATTTAAAACCTGCGAGCTTCAATAGACGTGCACTAATCTGTTAGCAATGGCGTGAGTTATCACTCGTCGGATGCCATCTTTATCTTGATGGAAGTGCAGATATTCATCTTCGAGCTGAATAATGTCTTCATGTCTTCTGCAAGAGAGAGGATGCATGTTTGTAGGAGGCTTGCTAAGTTGTTGTGCATGTTAGACAGACACGGATGCACAGCAGGTTTATACACTGTATCTACGAGCGCTGTTGCACTTACTCACCTTCTAAGTTTCTCTTTTTCTGCAGTAGTCGCTGCTAAACAAGCGGCTCAGAAGTAATTCCTTGAGGGAAAACAGCCCACTTCTCTGTTATTATAGGGTTGGCTGCTCTTTTAGTCGGGAGGCATCAGCATTTGGTCTTATTTATTTATAAAGCTATTTTACAAAAGCTATTTCTTGTATTGTTAGCAGCCACTGTACCGGCTCAACCTGCAGGCAACTAAAGCTCCTACAGAGTGAGGAAGACATTTGCACCGGACTCTGACTCTCTGTGCTGAGGTGCTCCGCGGTGGTCAATGCTTTGCCCATTATCACACTCTGATCCAACATGACTACATTGTTCTATTGATTTGCTCTTGAGTGCGTCCAGGAGCCGGGTGATCTCTCCAGCAGTATAAATATTCAAGATGTATTGATTCCTGCCGGCTCCAACAGGCAGCTCTGCTGTATGCGTTTCCACTTGTGGAGCTGCCTGAATTGTTAATGTCCGCTGTCCGTCTCAATCCTGAAGCAGGAGCGGACCAATTTCTGACCCGCTTCCTTCATTCAGGCTTCACTCGGGTCATTTGCTGTGTCATAGACGGGGACTCTGAGGAGTAGTCGAGGCTGCCAGACTGGCACATTGCGAGCCGGTTTCGCTGCTCATCTGTGGCATGCAATGCGGCAGGCAAGCAACCAATAGCCCTGCAACTCCTCCCCAGAGAGAGGGGTGAGGGGGGGGGGGGGACCGATGCGTTTGCGTCTAATTAGGCCGCAAATTGACTCCAGTTCATGAAACAAATTAGCACGTTAAACGTCACCCGTGAAGTCGTTAAGGGAGCGGAGACATGCGAAGTGAAGACTGGGTTCTTCAGGGGACTGTTGCAGCACAACTCAGTGCCTCCACAGCGTGTGGAGATGCGTCCTTATGGCTCCACAGATATCTATATTATGACATTAAGACCTCTGAGATTCTTCTTTAGACGATCCAAGAGCGTGCCTTTAAAGGAGACATTAGGAATTTATGCATTCAGGTTCATGCTTGTATTTTGGGTTTCTACTAGAACGTGTTTATGTGCTTTATGGTTAAAAGACATATTTATTTCTTTAATTTTCTCATACTGTCGGTCTAAAAAAATCTTCAAAATTAACAGGAAATACTAGTGTAAATCTTTGTAATGCAGCAACAAATTGGTCAAAATGTAGACGGGGATTAAAATTCCAGTATATAATGTGTATAGTATTTAAACATGGGGGGGAATTGTATAGATCCGCCACATTGTCACCGATACCTGATATTTGAGTCAGTATCGGCCGATATCGGTATGGTTGAATCCTTACACCTAGACCTGCTTTAACTATACAGAATCTTCCCTCTGTATAACTCTTTAGTCAGTGAAGTAAGTCCCGCTTATGGGCACTTTTTATAGGAGGGGGAAAAGACATTTGGAGCCTTTTGGGAACACCAAATGAAAATTTCAATAAACTTTAAAGGGTATTTTTTTTTCGTCTTTTGGCACTTTAGTATTGGATTTACTTATAGGATAGTCAATAGTGTGTAAACAGCTGTAGGAAAGCAGTAGAGAAAACATGGTTCCTTGTCCTCACATTATTATTTGGCCTCTAGTCGATAGTGTTTGAGTGCAGAAGCGTGGGGCAGAAGATTGGTGGAGGCTTCGGGCGCCTGGTGGCAGGACGGATGAGAAGCTGCTCTCCATATCGGAGAGGATCATGTTCATCCAGATTACAGCCTGCAGCCGCTCTGTCTTCAGTTAAACTCTGAAACCAATGTGACACAAAACTTTCTCTTGTCAGGACTCAAGAAACTAGAAATTGTGGAAGTGGTTCACACAAGAGCTTTTTGGCCACAATACCGCACGTTTCTCTGTGGTTGCCTCAGCACGAGAAAGGATTTCATCACAGCTTGTCATGTAGTCTTTCATTTGCACTGCTGTACCTGCAGAGACGAGGACTTGAGACTTAAGGAGAACAAGCGGATAAATACAGGTTAGTTAGATCAAGATTTAAAAAATATTGCAGGCTACAACAGCTGCTCTCAAGTGGTTAATTCAGCATAATGTACATTCCTACAGCACTTATTCATGTCATACTCACCACTTGAGTTTCTTTTTAACAGAAATGTCTTTTTCATCCATCTATTAATTATATTGTTCTCTGGAAGGCTTGACTTCTTTCAGATGACTTCAGAAGACTAATATTTTAAAAATGCTCTGACTGGCTCTCTAAGCATCATACTCAAAAGAAGCTGATTCACCATTCAATCCCATTTCAATTCCTTGTGGTGTTTAATGAGGACACAAAAGCCTGCGGTACACATCATAAACCTCGAGTCTCATTTCTGTCCGTTTGCTCTTGCAGGGTAATAAAAGTCTCCTTGGCTCAGCATGAGGTCACTGTCTGCCACCGTCATACCCAACGCCAAGCCCAGAAACCTTATTACTCTGCTCTTATTGATCTTCTCAATTGAGTTGTGTACAATGATAGCCCAGAGCCAGACATAAGAAAACCCTCCATTTTCCTTAGTTTGCTGTGATGAGCTGCTCAATGCAATGCTTGATCACCCCCCCCTCCCTAAGCTCTTAAGAAGCTGTGAGATTCAGGGTTGAAAGAGTTGAATAAAGAGTAGAGCCGGGATTGTCTCTCTTAAGTGGACCACTCGTGAAATATTTCACTATTAGTAGACAGTGCTTAACTGAAGATAAACCAGAACACTTGCTCCCTCATGCGAATTTAGTTTACATTTTTTTTCACCAACATTCATTCGTTGTCTTGGCATCCAGGAGTACGCCAATGGATAAGCAAGATTTTTAGGCAGGCTGTTTCCTCCACAGACTGGAGGTTTTGGAGACTTTTTTTCTGGTTCAATCTGTTTTCATGCCGCTGGGACACTGCAGCAGAGGCAGGGACAGGGATGAACCTTTTCTCTCCTTAATATGCTGACAGCCCCGGGGGTTAGCCATGTCTGCCCTACCTCACTCCTTCCCATGAGACTCCTCTCATTCCTTACTTCCCTCTTTTAGTATGCAGCCTTGTCAGTTCTGCAGATGAGAAAGAGAAACCTCGCTGGCATCTGAGATTTAATGACGACTGACCACATGCTCCACAATGTATTGTATGGACTTTTGTGCTCATGCCCAATTATCGACCGTGATCAAGGAGTTTAAGTCATCAAAAAACAAAGATATTCAGCACAATGATATTAATACAATAGTAGCAAATGGTATGGTAGCATCGACAGAGATTATTTCTGAAACAGCGCTAAAATACTCGTTCTTTTAAAACAAAAATGTAGAAGTGTGGATGTAGCCGAAGTCAAGACTCCAGTCTGTCACAGAGTTATCTTACACCTCTGAAGATAATTTAGCTCTGCTTCACACTTTGTCCCATTCTGACCCCCCTCATACATGAGGACCCTCTCCGAAACACTAGACAGCGATGACATTTTGCTACGATAAACCCTTTGGACAGAAAAACAAAACACTTAGCTCACAGTTTCTGTGCGTCTTTTCTTGCCCTTTCTCTCTCTGTTTCTGCTCCGGGGGAAAGGTCTGCGTGAAGGAGGCTGTGAAAAGAGTGGAGACCAGTTAAAGGGCAGTTAGTGAGAAGAGAGGCTGTTTGAATGGCATCTCGGGTTGCTGGGCTGAAAGGAAAGTGCCATTAGCGTTGGGTTTCTGTGAAAGTCGTACGAACAGCTGCTTCAAGCAATGTGTATGGAAGATGTATTGTCCTAAGGGAAAGAGATGTCCAGAGCAGAGAAAGGACAAATAGTGGCCGCATGTAAAAGCCACCTCTTCAGGTTAAGCGAAGGAAAAGTCATTCACAGAACTGACTTTATAGACCACCTTTATCTGTGCTGGTTCAAGGCCACGACTCTGTTTGACTGACTACTAAAACACTCGTGGTTAAACATCACCACAGCCGTCCCTGCAGAGTGTTGAGCAACGGCAAACTGGTGGACTATTGTATTCCTGCACAAGGCATACAATAGCCCGTGGGGTTCGGAGAAGGGTGTGACGGTCAATGCGAGCGATGGAAGGCTGGCACAAGAAAAGAGAACAGAACAATCCCACAATGCCATTCTCTGCTTGTGCCCATAACAAAGAGCGCTCTGAAGCCCACATTCAACGGCCTCATTCACCCTTTTGAACCCGATGCACTTTCTCCCCTCGGGGTCTTTCTATAATTCAACTTTGCTAACATTTTACACAACATTCAAAAAAGCATCACGACAAATGGACTTAAGAAATCAGAGTCGGCTAATCGGCGAATTTGGTCTTCGTTTTTTTTATGCTGAATAAAAGTGTTACCAAACAACAGATTAGTTGACTAATAATCGACTATGAGGGGGCAGCCGTATGATATTGCCAGCTACTCTTTGTATTAAATCGTAACTTATTGTGCCTGCTCTATTTTAAACACAGTATGACAACTACGACTGCAGTCAAGAGTTCTTCCTCAGTCAAACCAACACTTCTCGTTGCAGTATTGAGGAGGTTTTCCTTTGTGCTTTTTTCTGGTGTTACATTTGTGGTTTTTGTCTTGGTAGCAGTTGCAAACATCACGAGTGAGTCACATGTGTCGCATTTAATATTTTCCCCACGTAAAATCAGCATTTGACTAGCTGGAGAAACCCAAAAGGCCATGGCAGGTCACGTTTATGACAGCGTTCTGTCACAATGAACTCTTTCACCTGATGTGTCTCTGACAGATACGGTGTGTGACAGGCAGCATAATCAGGGCTGTCAGAGGAGTTTACATTTTAGACATCCTCTTCATGCAACCCACAAGGTTTAGTCCACGACGGGCCGCTGCCAATGTCTGGGTGGTTTGTTTAGCGTTGCCAAGCTACACGCCCTCAAGAGGAAGTTGAACTGAGGTCAATACATGACATCACAAGCTCTGTGAATCATCCAGTAAAGTGGGGAAGTTTACGGAGCAGGAGAAAATCAAATATCACAACATTTTTTAACAAAAACCTCTATCAATATAGAGAAGATATGGGAGGGTTTAATACAGAATTTAGGTCTCTGTTACTGTCAAGCCGTTGGCCTCAAGCAGAGGGAGGGAAAGCACTACTATTTTTTGCATTACATAATGAAAACAGTGCTGCACTGTCATGCAGAAAACATCGCATGCACTCCTCTCCCCCAGTTGGGAACTGTTCTTGGTTATGACATCACATGCTTTACATCAGGACTTGGCGTTTGGGTATTTGGAGAGCAGCGTTACGAAGCAATAGAATGATGGCTAAGCAGAACATGAATATAAACAGCTGTTTGAAGCTGTTTAATTCAACATCTGTCCTCTTCAGCAAGAGTGCTGTTGTTTACTAGGACAGCTGACGCACACACACACACACACACAGAGAGCTGCAATTTCATAACGGACAGCGCACACACTTTGATGCCAATCCCCTCACTTCACCTCTCGTTCACCCTCTTTTTCTTCTTCTCATGCCATCTCCCGTCTTTGTGTACGGCTGCCAGAAATGTCAGCCATGTTGGCGACACTTCTCTTTGCGACTCCTGATTGGAACCGCACAAAGAAAGGCATGACTCCATATGACATCTGACTGACTTTCTCTGCTGCCTTCGGTTAGTGTCTCCCTCTACAGCACAGTGGTAAGGGGGTGCTTAGCGCTCTGCAGGGTGCACCGGGTTGTCAGGCAGCGAGGGTTGTGTGTGTGTGTGTGTGTGTGTGTGTGTGTGTGTGTGTGAGACATGAGCTGGTAAATCGAGATGACTTATTCCTCCTCCATGTTGGAATGTCGTCTGCAGCCCTCAGTGAGCAAACAGCTGTGTAAAAGGTGGGATGATATCACACAAGCAGGGCTTCGTGTAGAATATGTAGCGCATGAGCATACGAGTACTCGTCGTCATCAGGCAGTTCTAGACGAGTGTTTTTTAACCTGAGGGATGATCCATTTGCTTGTGCTGAAATGTAACATGCAGCAAATGTAAAGATTATTGTAGATTTAAAACAAGGAAACTGTAAAAACAATCATTCCTCGCAGACCAAACCTCAGACATAAGCGTTTAATCTTGCTTGTGCTTTCAGTCTCACATTGTTGGATGTAAGTCTGGTGTGCACAGCACAGATTGTGTTATGTATACAACAGGGAGTGCGTTTCTTTTCTTTGACATTCATCAGAGAGGACGCCTTCGACTCACAGCACTGACGAGCAAAACTCGTGGGTCCACAGCAGCGACACGTTTTTTTTCTGTGCAACCCAACCCGTCTGTCACACCTACAGAGGCCCTTCAAATATTAGTGCAAATATTTACACATATTTCCCTTCAGTTGAATGAATAATGTTGCACTCTAATGAATTAGATCATTGTGCCATCACTGTGTACAGAGCGATTGCTCTCCCTTCTCTGGAATTAGTGGCCTCTCTGAGCAGGACAGCTTTATGACAATATTAGATGCATCAATTTGGTAGAAATCTAATTTGCCGGATTATGCAGAAACACACATTCCAATTTGGTTATTTTTGATCTATGAATCGTTATATGCGTACCGTATCATGATATGCATATCAATATTGTGCTTTATCTGTATGCCTCACCCTTGCAAATAGTTAGGGCTGAAACCAACAATAATTTTAATCATCAGTCGATCTTTCGGTGCCATCAGTAGATTCATTGTAGTCAAACGACCAATTTATTTAAAAAAATGAAAGCAGCTCTCGCCCATATATTAGGCTATATCCACAGTTCTTTTTTACTACAAATGAAAGATGATGATTTTTAATTTCAACCCTGTTAATAATAGCTGACAGTGTGAAGGAGATGCTTTGTTGTCCTCGTCTTCGACACCTTGATACTCACTGTTGACCAATCCACGTGTCTCACATGTCTCGTGGCATCCGTGTTTTTTGTTTTCATGAAATAAAACGGCAGACATTGTGCTTTACTTTTTCATGCAAATGAACACATTTGCTGTCTTTACTGACTTGAGATCATTTGCATTCCTCGTCATGCTATTTTAGTGTTTAGCTGTTGATGCAAGCGTCAGCTTTAACAGTTGATCTCCCCTCCAGCTCTCGTGCAATATGGGCATAAATATAAGTGGCATTAAAGTCTGTTGCGCTGCATTATTTGAACGCTGCAGATGTTGCCGGGTAAATTTATCTTTCTCTCGGTGTGTTTTCTGTCCGGCAGCTTTTCGACCGAGTGCGGGAGGACGACCCCGACTTCCACCAGAAGATCATCCCCATCAGCAGCGAGCTGACGCAGCCCGGCCTCGCCATCAGCCCGGAGGACGTCGAGAAGCTCTCCGCCTGCATCAACGTCGTCTTCCACTGCGCCGCCACCATCCGCTTCGACGAGCCGCTCAAGTGAGGATCACATGCCGCATCAATGCATCAACAAAAACACCCTCACCCACTCTTCACCATCCCTCCTTCATACAAAAACATACTCTGTATCCACTCACTGATTCATATCTGCATTCTGCTGCTTTCTCCCAGAAAAGAATATATTTGAAACCCTTTTGATTTGAAATTCTTTGCCACTACCAGCTTTTTTGGCATTTCACAGAATCTGATAATTTACACATCTGGTTATTGTTCGGTAACCGGGACTTCCTGTTGTGAGACGTCACTCCAGAGGATCTGCGGCTCGCTGAACAAGCTGCACTCTTGTTCTATTTAAAGCAAAGAGAAAGTAAGGATGGGGATGTGGAGAAATCAACCGTTATAAATACATAAAAACAGACAGACAGGTGATTCCTTCTTTATTCACATTGTGCACAAGAAGCTTGTGTGATCGACACAGACAAAATCAAATTTAGAAGATTATAATGAGACATGCACTTTCTACATTTGTGTGTGTTTTATTTTTTATTTTTATTTTGTATGGAACTCCATATTGTATTCAGTTTGTTCCCCTCGTCAGAGAGCCTGGTGGTCTGCTTTGGTTCTCCGTTATCAGGCAGCCACAACACATCCCAGGCCTTTAACGTTAATGTGCATCTGTGGGTGAATTGCTGTCACACAGTGCTAATGCTAACACATCACAGCTGATTACACTGCCAACAGGTTTGGTATGCAAACATGTACTTTCTGCTTCATCTTCTTTATCTGTAGATGGAGAGGGAGGGTTTCTGCACAACTTCTCATACTTTCAAGGTGCATGGAGAAGTGAAAAGTCTGAAGAGGTCAAATCTCCAGTGATGCTTGTAGTTTAGGAATGTAACAAAAGACAACAGCGGTACAACTGTTTGGATTATTTGCATCTGATGATAACAAACAGGGAATTGGTGCCCCATAAAGGCAAAACAGTGTGCAGAAAAGAAGAATGTAGAGCAACATATGCATCTTCTATTTGATCTGATATGCAGTGTGTTAAATGGATTAGTTAAAGAAACATGTCTGCAGAATAAGGCCGTTCATGTACTGTGTTTGAAGTCTCTCGTGCATGTGTGGAGGTGGATTGCTCCCGGTAGAGGTGGTGTTTGAACTGCTGTGTGTTTGGAGGCGGTTTGAGTGACTGCTCAGTTAGGCTAAAGCTGCTGCACTTCACTCCTCACAGAGTTATATATCGATCCGCTACTGCTATCACATCTCTATCCGTCCCGTCTGTTGCCTTCTGACTCCCCTCTGTTGCTTCACCTTCCATCTGTTTTGCTAAGTGGCCTCACCCCTCTTCATCTAGCTTTCACTCCCACGTTCTCTCTCTCTCGTCCTTCCCATCTGTGTCATCTCTCGGAGTCATTACTCATGTGCAACGACCGGCGGCGTCGTAGGCAGCACCACGGCATAAGTCAGAAGACTCAGTCAGCGGCTGACATCTCAGCTGGTCTTTATCCACACATAAAGGACACAGACAGTCTGTTGAGTAGAATATTACTGTAATAAACAATGTCCCAAGATGTAATAAAGTTATAATAAAATGATCCTTTGAGTTCTCTAGTTTCACCCAGAACATAACAGCAAAAACAGAAGGGAGATGAGTCAAATGCAGGAAGGGGCACAGCGGGGTGTCCATCTTTTCCTGACAGCGTGGCGACCTGCATGTGGTCCCAGAAGGTGGTGGGAAGACGACAAGCCCACGCACAACCAACACCACCCTCCCTATTACTGTCCCCACTCTGCATCTATCTGTGCATGCTGCTAACAAGCTGGCACCACCTGACCACATCTGATTCATGCCGATGGACCCGTCGCCCACCACACGCTCTCCAACCTCCTGTCGCACACACACACACACCTTGCAAGCACCACCCACACACAGCCAGAGAAGCACTCTATCTCACAGTCTCTGTGTTTAACTGACCCTCAGTAGTTCTTACTGTCGCCTCGAGCAGAAATGGGCTCTGAATGCTGGTGCACTTCCACTCCAGAGCTGACACAGATCTACTGCTGAATGCAGCAGGTTTACCAACTGATGGAGAGAAAGGTGTGTTGGTGTTTTTGGCCACATGAGGTTAGAGCTGCACCATTCAGGATAAAACCAGAAACACTATTTATTTTATGACTTCTTTGGGAGAATGTTTTTATATTTATTGTGCCTCTGTAATCAATGTCAGGACAAGAGTTGGATATTGTTCTTCCTCGTGATTCTGGTGTAGAGGTGTTCTTGATTTTGAATCTTATCGTCATCGGGATAAGTATAGTATAGGGAGATCATGCGTTCGGTCGTGTGTGCAAGGGTCTGTCTGTCCACAGAATACTTTTTGTGCTCAAAAAATCATTCTTCTGAAATTTCTAGGCCATGTAATTATTGGTTAATTGAAAAAATTAATAAAAAAATATATTTCTTTCAACATGTTACTCTGTCTTCCTAAAAATCATCTTTGATTGTTTCTGTTTACGCTCTGCGTACGCACACTTCATCACACGGTGTAATGCAATCTTGTCATTTATGGATGCAATTTATGGAGGAATCAAGAGCGCGTGGTTTGATGATAGGATCTCCCCTCTAATGCGGCGGCGTTGTCGGGTCAGTTAATTACAAAGCTCAAAATCGGCTTTACAATTTGAGCAACACACTCCGTACTTAAGTATTAAAAACCTACAGACATGTAGAAATAAGATTATATGAAGGTGTTAACGGTTAATTACTACATCTGGCATGCCCTCTACATCAAGTGTTTGCTGAAGTGCTCATGGCTTGATGAGTGATGGTGTGTGCTGAAAACTGTGTTCAGTGAAAATAATGATGAGACTCATTAATGAGGAGAGCAGATGTCGCCCTCCCCCTCTCTCTTCCTGTTTGGTTTAATGTCTGACCATCGTGTCCTGTCATTCTGCTCCGGCTTATCATCATGTTCTGCAGATTCAAGTTCTTGCATGTGAACCCTCAAACGGAGAACACACCCATTTATTCTCAAGCACACACAAACCTTTCACTCCCACACACACACACACACACACACACACACACACACACACACACTATTTAACTGTACATCTCTCTTCTCTCCGGCAGACACGCCCTGCAGCTGAATGTGATCGCCACACAGCAGCTCCTCAGCCTGGCCAAGCAGATGCACCACCTCGAGGCCTTCGTTCACATCTCCACCGCCTATGCAAACTGCAACCGCAAGCACATCGACGAGGTCATTTACCCGCCACCCGTCGAGCCCAAGAAACTCATCGAGTCCATGGAGTGAGTGGAGGAAGGGCTGGGGTTTCCCCCCTGAGGGCATGGAAACAATTTTAGTTCATGTACGTCCACTAAAATTGCTTATGTCTGACAACAATATGGAAAGGACCCTATGGAGCTCATACAAAACTAAGAAAGACGTTTCATTTCTCTGCAGTATCCTTTCCATAATGTTGTCAGACACTGATAATAATAATCTGAGCCTGTCGGTTGCAAACACAGGCACTTTTAGTGGACGTACATTGACAAGAAGTGCCCGAGCGATTACATTACAACCCGTTTAGTGGCTGCTGTTTGCGGTGTTCTCCCTCAATAATTGACCGATTTCAAGGTTGAAAAAATGCCGAAGTTACTCTTTAGGTAGATCATAAAACAAATAGCTAAATGAGACCAAGATTCTGACCAACTTTTTTTATTGTTTACATTATCAGCACTAGTTGCCTGTGACACCTTTCCCTCAGTATTCAGTTTGATGTCAAGTCTTAGCTTTGTTCCAAATCAGTAAATCATTACCCACATCCTTTGATTTGTTCAGTGATTCAAAAAGAACGGATAGAAAGAAGTGAAATGAAATGGAAATATCTGGCTAACCCAGTTCTGAAAGTCACTGGCAATAATGAAACATGAATGGGTTCCAGAAAAGTAGAATACTACTTCTACATGAAGCGCACATGAAGCTACATTTCCTGGTGTTTGTGTTGAACACTAGTAGCGCCAGTTTAGTTTAGTGGAGATGTAGGAGTATCAACACTTTGGAAGGAACTTTTCATTGATTCTTTTTGAGTATGCATCTGTCTTAACATATAAACAAATGAATGAATTCAGAATAAATGTACATCTCAAAAACACAATGGATTCTTAAGTGATAAGTTACCAAATTGTGTCTGTAGCTTGTAAGCTGACGGCCCAGAAGATTACAGACTAATTCAGTCAAAGCTGCTCTCTGTATACATTAACACATAGTTATTAGTGATAATAATACACAAATCAACAGCACAATGCATGCTGCGTTTCTCTGACCGAGCCCTTCATGTCTGTCTCCAGGTGGATGGATGACGGCATCGTGCGCGACATCACGCCGCGGCTCATCGGCGACAGGCCCAACACATACACCTACACCAAAGCCCTGGCCGAGTACTTGGTGCAGCAAGAGCAAGACAAGCTCAACATCGCCATCATCAGACCCTCCATAGTGGGAGCCAGCTGGCAGGAGCCTTTCCCAGTGGGTCTTTTCCTCTTACAGAGCTACTACAGGCCAACGATTCAAACAAATCGGTTAATATCTTGGCTGAAGAAGTCCTGAGTCATTCAACCAAGTCAGTCAACTCAAACAGCTGTTGTTGAGGGGGGGGTGAGGAGGGCTGAAACGGGACACCGAGGGCGGAGATACGCTGACAAACCGAATGTCCGTTAAGGGTGGGAGGTTGAAGAGTGCAGAGAAGTTCATGTAAAGGCCAGAGGACTTAAGACTCCGAAAGTTGCACTTCTTCCACGATTTAAGCTGCTTTCAGTCACGCTGCTGATGCTGCAGGCATCCTGACATCTACAACATTTGCATTTCACAGGATTTGAATCATTTTGCATTAACTGCAAGAAGTAAATAAAAGGAATATCAACTGTTATATAACCTGTAGTCTTTATATTAAGTAACATTTTTGTGATCTTAACGGACCAATCTGTAATTTTTCAACCCTAAAACCCTAAAAATAGAGGCAAAGAAAGAAAAAATCTTGATCTTTCTCAGAGTAATATCCTCCTTCTCTCTTTTAGATTCAGTGTGATTTACACTTCGTCCATCGTGAATTAATGTCCATAAACCTGCTTAGAGATCATAGAAGAAGTGTCTTGAATTGCTGTAGTTGATTCTGCTTTCTAGGTCATTATTTTGAGCTTGTTTACTGTTGTATGCAATAAGATGAGACCTACTCATAGACACACTCATACTCTTTAGATGCTCAAGGTCGCTCTCGACGTTCTCGTGAAATAATCAAAAGTGCTCTGAGAGATGATGCTGCATAAGTGAAATAGCAGTAAAACACAAGGAAGTCCTTGTTTGTCTGGCGTCAGGGAAATGTAGGCCTTGTGCGTGTGCGCTGGGACTCTTGACGGCAGATCCTGGCTCTGTGTTCAGCCTTCCGTTGGAAGCTTGGCCTGGCAGCGACTCTTCAAAAGGCCTCACTCACGCTTGGCCATGCAATCGCCTTGGCAGCTCGTGCCAGTAGGCGCTGTGAGGCAAAGGGGGGGGGCGGCTATTTATATGTTTGTGTTGTAGTGTGTTTACAACCATAATATGCATCTAGTTCTGTCAGTTTGTGGCTTCATTTCTCCAGATGTTGACCATATAGCCGACGTATAATATGATGCAAAATATCTCTTCAAAGATCTATCTGCCATTTTAGTCGGGCATGAAGCCATCCTCACATTGTAGTGCTGCTAAAAACACCTCTGGCCTGTTCATCTGTGCACTTTATCTGCACCAGAGCGTATTATTAGACTCCGGGGAAGCCTCGGCCTCGACCGCATAATCGCTCTCCAGTCAACACGTTGTAAACTGCAGCAGTCTGTAACCAGTGGTTTCATCCATTTTTAATGCTCTCTAATTGAAGTCGGCAATCAGTGCTTCCCAGCGTCCCTTGTTCTCCCAACACAGGAAGTAACAAAACCCTGAACATGTAATTCCGCACTTAATAATCACAAATGTGTTGCTGTCAGGATCGATTACTTAATGTTGTATCTGATTTGGATTGACACGTTTTCTCTGCTCTTACACCTCAGGGCTGGATCGACAACTTCAACGGGCCGAGTGGCGTCTTCATAGCTGTAAGTGACGGCGTTAAAACTCTTACACCTCAAAGCTTTTAAACACACAGACACGTTTTGGAGTCCTAAGTGTGCTTCTGTGATCAGGCTGGAAAGGGAATCCTGCGCACCATGAGAGCCAACAACGACGCCGTGGCTGACCTGATCCCCGTGGACGTGGTCATCAACCTCACGCTGGCTGCTGGCTGGTACACCGCTGAACGCAGGTTAGTGCCACACCCAGGGTTTCTGTCTGAGATTTGATAACCTGGGTCCCTAAACTTAAAGGACAGGTTCACACTTTCCAAGTCTTTTGAACATGAAATTCCCTCATTGTGTTTCATCGTTGAGCTGCAGTGAAGAGATGGTGAGAAAAAGCTGACAATATTATATCATTTTGTTAGGAATTTATAATCTACTGTGTGTATATATATATAT
>NW_022280051.1:3203647-3268760 GCF_004355925.1 Anarrhichthys ocellatus | reverse complement strand
TATATATATATATATATGTAGGTATATTTGGGTTGAATGTTTTGTGTGTGTTTATGCTGCCATCCCAGAAAATACTTAAAACTATTGTTTCAAAAATAATGGATGTGTATACATAAAGACTGTGGGATACTCTGTCCATCCAGACCACACTAAAAGCCCACAGATAAAAAATCATGATATTAGTTTTTATGGTAAAAGGATCTTGAGCCTGTATAAAGGACACGTACTCTTCAGCCTAATAAAAACCTGGTGTCACTGTCTTTTAACAGAAAGCCATTCACGTTGAACAAACACCTTTATTACTTAAAGTCTCAAGTAATAAAAGAAGTACAAAAACGTTTTACAAGAAATATACTATGAGATGAGTCCGAGAGTCCACACTGTGTAAAAGCTCATGCTTGATTTTAAGCAAAGTTTCAACATGTTTGAAAGATGAAAACGGGGACAAATCCCAGAATGGACAACGTCGTGGTAGCGACCTGTCAATCACACAGTAGCCGCACCCTAAAGCATACCCTGCTTTTATGGTCTATTTGACTCTAAATGGATCATAGTTCACCAAATGAACATCATGTTGTATTGAAGAAGACTTGAAACTAGAGATTGAGACCATAAACTCATGTTTACAATGTTTACTGAGGTAATAAATCAAGAGAGAAGTAGAGTCACTTTCTCATAGACTTCTATACAACCAGAGGAGTTGCCCCCTGATGGCCATTAAAAATAATGTACGTTTAAGGCACTTTGGATTGGCTTCACTTTTCAGACACGTATATTTACTCCCAAATTTCCCTTTATCTGTAAAAAGCAGGCAGTAACTTCTCTTTTTTTATTGAACCTTGAAAAAGAAGAACCTATTTTGGCAGTAGCAGACGTCAAAGATGCTGAAAGTTATTCAGCCAGACAGAAATGGGAAAAATAATTAGAAAGTCTGAGGAATGGACTATTAGAAGGTCACGAGAAAAGTTTCCCTTGACTGGGGTCAGTTTTAATGCTGGACAGAATATTAAGGAACGCTGAACAGACCACTCTCAAATGGTATAAGATAAAAAGATACAAAAGAACTAAAAACATTGGGTTTTGAGACCTAAACTACATCCAAATAAAAGTATTTTATAAAGGAAAAAATAAATCATATCTCACAAATGTAATAATACATCAACATCACCAACTGTTATGTGATTATATCAGTGTTTATGTCCCTGACAACCTGTACTTATTTTCAGAAGGAAAACAGAAAAACAGACAAATGAAAGTTAAGTATTGACTCCACATTGGAAAGTATGTTAAAAGGTTTAGTTACCCCTCAGTTTTCCAGCTTAAATGTATTGTCAGCACTCTGCATGTGTTGTCTCAGATTAATATGTTTTCAAGAATCACCTTTGCACTTTTATAGTACTATAGTTTTATAGCTTGATGCTCAAATAGTCCAGAAAATACAGACTAATCTGTGTTTTTATTGGCTTCATTATGACCTTCTTCTCCCACAACTTGCAGACCTAAAACAGCTCTGGTGTACAACTGCACTTCCGGCGGCATCAACCCGTTCCACTGGGGAGAGATTGGTAGGTACATTGTTTGTTGTCCTGCTTAAAGGTAATAGAACCCTTTCGCTGCAGACGGATATTTGTAGAGCGTGTTTTTTTTTTTTTTTTTGTGCCTGCCGGCATCACACAATATCGTGTTCATCGTCTCTAATCAATACTCCGGTGTTGTGACATAACGTCGCCTGTCATGTATTAAGTTGTGTTTGTGGTCGGGGCTGTTGTGGAGAGTGTCTGCCACCTGCTGGAAAGAGACAGAAGATGGCTTTAAAGTTGGAGGGTGTTGGTGTTATACTCAAGACCTGATTTACTTTCATACATAAGCAGGTTAGATAACACTAGTTTTCATAAAACTTACATGATTCTTACAGAAGTATCAACAACAACTATTGGGTGGATTGCCGTCATATTTGGTATGATCCACTGACTTGTTCTTGTTCTAGTTCCACCGGCAGGTTCAACTTTTCATTTATCCAGGAAAATATCTCAACAACTATAGAACGATGATTGTCATGAGCATTCGTGGTCCCCAGAGGATGAATCCTACTGACATTGGTGATCCCTTTACCTTTTGCATGAGGTTGACATCTGTGGTTTTATAAACAAAACATTCCAAACGTTGAAACTCCGATGGATTTCCACAAAATGTAGATTTTCAAGTCCCTGTCAGAGTGATCCTCTGACTTTCTTCTCGCCCCATCATCAGGTCAGAATGTTAGCATTGTCATTGTGAGCATGTTAGCGTGCTGACATTAGCCATCAGCTCAAATATTCCCTGATTCATAGAAAATAAAAAGGTAAACGTGTATTCAAGGTTTAGCATACAACTGAATTTTCCCTTCACTGAAAGCACACGCTGTCTGTAATCACATGTACATCTTTAAGTTAGTTAAAAATGTATGTGAGATTATACTACGATGTTTTCTTTTGAGGTGTGTTTTGATGCAGTTGATATGAATTGGTGCTAGAGCTCAGAGCTTTTATGGTTTCTGATAAATGAGGTAGCGATGAAATTCCACATGAAGGGTGAAAAGTCTCATTGTTTCCATCCCAGCGGTCATCAGATACAGTGGGATGAGAGAGCTGTGGATGTGAGGCTGGCTGGATGACAAGGGACCCTCTTTAACCCCGTTTCCTCTCAGATTAGCAAACATGCTCCCTCCACCGAGGAAATTGCTACCAGATGGCTCGTAGCAGGATTAGGTCTCATCACTGCAACTCGGTTATGAAAGAGGAACCGTTTACTCTCATCTCGCTGGCCCAAATCAGAAGCAACGAAGCACAAATTACAATGAGACCAACAAAAGAATAGATGCCCCCTGAAATTTAAAACACAAGTAAACAAGGAGGATCCAGCTCCTTGTTGCTAGCAAAGAATTGTGGGTACTCTTGCCCATTTTTTTTAGGGGGGGGGTTTGTGGCTGCAAGGGGCCCGGCCACAGCTGGCTGTCAGCTCGGATCTGGTCAACGCTCGGCCCCTGCAACCCCTGCATATCTGTTTCCATGGAAATGAGCGGTGCGAGGCCTATAGTTGCCGTGCTGTGTGTGTGATGTAATGTTTGAGGTCACACGGCTGCTCTCTGTGTCTGTGGATGGCTGCTGCTGGAGGAGGGACCGTCTGTGCTGCCCAGTGGGGGCGAAGTCATTGTGTGCCCCCCCCCCCCCCCGAGAACGAGAGATAAAAACATCATGTCATCATTAAGGCCAGCTGATGGTTCCTGGAAGTCAAGATCCTTGTATAGAAATTGCAATATGTCTGTTTACCTGTTTCATTGTTCCTGGTCAGTGGATGTTGATAATTCAGACTGTTTGCAGTTGCTCTGAAGGACCTTTTTTATTCTTCATTGCATCATGGGATCCCCACATGTCCGCTGACTTTTAAAGCCCTAGTTTGTGCCTCCATTACATTCCAGTCACAGAGCTAAGCTTTGGATTTGCCCAAAATTAAATAACTGGGGATCTTGAAATCTTACCGCTGAAGGCTTTTTAAAATCCTCATCCAACGACCTGGATGAACAAAAGTATCCTATCCACTGCACGATAAAACATATTTTAAACTTATTGAAACTTTTTTTTTTTGGCACTTTGCATTAGGAAACATTTAAAAGTATTTTATTGTACAGCAGATGTAATGTTTTTTTCACCTAGTTGGTAAAAAGAGTCTTCAAGATGATTCAAATTATTTATTATAAATGTTTTTGAACTAGATAATTGAACTAGTACATTTTCCATTTGCCTCTCAGAGATAAATACTTTATTTTGCTGCCTAATTTATCCCCTAAACCATGCCCATTTTGTAGAGCACCATGTAATGTCGTCCTTCAAGAGGAACCCGCTGGATCAAGCTTACCGCAGGCCCAACGCCAACATCACCTCCAACTACCTGATCAACCAGTACTGGATCCTGGTCAGCCACAAGTTCCCTGCCCTCATCTACGACCTCGTCCTGCGTCTCTCTGGACAAAAGCCGCAGTAAGACTCACAGCTGTTATCTGTCGCACTTGAAATCTACAGAGAAGTTCGAGTGTGTCGTAACCTCTGACCCCACTCTCGCTCTAGGATGATGCGCATCTTCAATCGACTGCACAAGGCCATCGGCCTGCTGGAGTATTTCAGCAGCCAGGACTGGGAGTGGAACTCTGAGAACATGAGCATGCTGATGAGCCAGCTAACTCCGGAGGACAGGAAGGTACGCGTATCCACAAACACGCTGCCAGTTTGGGCTACATTTTCCACCTTCTAAGCTGATTTAGGAACCAGATTGTTTGAACAATATTTGCTTCACCTGACAGTATCTGATGCAGGTATTACTAGGGAGTCTATTGCTCCATCTAGTGATGAAGAGTGGAATTTCACATTTCTCTTCAATTACAAACAAAACGGTAGCTTTGGTTTTGTCTTTGTCTCGATGCCCTCCTAACCATCTTTTCCATCTTGCAGACATTTAACTTTGATGTGCGCCAGCTGAACTGGCCCGAGTACATCGAGAATTATTGCATCGGCACCAAGAAGTACGTCCTGAATGAAGACATGTCCGACATTCCTGCTGCCAGACAGCATCTGAGGAAGTAAGTACAACAGGACTAGAAGATGGTAAATCTATCAATCTCTCTTTCCTTAGTCAATAACAGGAATTTCAGCTCAGTGATAAGTGTCAATGAAAAGTTATTTTAATAAATTCACTTCAGCAGAGATTCCCCTAACCATCATTGCTATCTCTATATTACCCATTCAAAAGGTTTATGTTATTTCCTGTCTCATTCCTCCTCTCACTTTCCCAGATTGAGGAACATCCGCTACACCTTCAACACCCTTTTGGTCGTCTTCATCTGGAGGGTGTTTATCGCTCGCTCCCAGATGGCCAGAAACATCTGGTACTTTGTAGTCAGCCTCTGTTTCAAGTTCCTCTCTTACTTCCGCGCATCCAGCACCATAACCAACTGAGTCTTCCTCCAAGCCTCAAACCAGAGACAGCCGCCCTCGCCTTTAGCTGTCAGCAGGATGTAACGTCTGAGACTCTGACTGTCCACAAAGGACACTCTAAATCCTCCTTTATGTGCGGATTAGCTGTGGGCTCTCTACAGGTGGGAGACTGCAGTTGTGTGAAGCACTCGGAGGGAGGAATGGAGGTCTACTAGCCATGAATTATTTGTTTTAGTTTTGAAATCTGTCATCATTACCTGCACTGTTCAGTCACTAGACCCCGTCCAAAAAAAAGTGTTCATTTGTACCTACCTTTTTCTTCTCAGCGTGGCCAATTATATATGCAACGAAAAGCCTTTTGTCTGACCTCCATTTTCTTTTCCACATCATCGTTTCCATCCTCTTGAATCTCGGTACATTGCCTTGCCTTGTGATGACTTTTTTTTTTTCATACTTGAAATACGGCAGTGCTTCACTGGAGGACGATTTCTATAAGATTATTTTGTTTCTCTGTTTTCTACTGTTGGGATATCCAACTCCTCTCTTTAATACGCATCTGTTTGTCTTACATTACGTGTATCTACTGCCTTTTTAAGATTACACCCAAAACTAACTTTGTCTCAAGGCCAATCCACAGATTGAGACGAGTATTGAAGCTAAATTCTGACCACACAAGATAACAGTATCACTATATATACGGAAACATACAGATCTGCCATCTTTCCTGCTATTGAGCTGGTCACTTGTTTAATATCACAAACAATAATCTCAGTATTTCTTTGAACATAAACCTTGTTTGTTTAAATGCTCATCCACTTTTTGCCTGTTTGTACAGCAGTTTGTACTGGAACTAAGTTTACTACTTTTACATATTTATACTTGCGTCAAAGGCTAGTCTGATATATGTGGTAGACCTTGGCAGTGTATTATATATAAATAAGAGAACATCAGAGTCAAGTTTATTTGTATAGCCCAGCATCACATACTGTACAATGTCTCCCAACCAAGCCCACGTTTTCTAAGAAGACAAACTCCCCCAGAACCTCAAAAGGCATTTGGCTGGGGGTGAAATAGGAGCCATTGGTGGGGAAAAAGTACAAATTATATCAAGTTGTAGCCGTTGGACACGCCAGATACAACAATGGGATTCTAAAAGGTCCAATGCTAATGTAGTAAATCCAAGTCCAATTCAATATTAGTGATGTCAAATATCCAAGATTTAAGGTCTACGGTTCGTGAGGTTGGGGGACCAAAGCTTAAAGCAGGCAATATAGTTGAATAGTTGAAAGCTGGAGGAGACCGAGCCCCAGTTTGTGCCTCTCAATAGTACTAATACATGAGGCACAAACTGGAGCAGGAGGAGACGCAGCTCTTCCAAAGAGTGACAGCAGCAGGGATGGAGCTATCAGACTACAGACTGTGTATTTAAAGAAATGTGAAGATGAAGGTACTACTGACATAAGATTTATCTTAGTTCTTGAGGCAGGCCTCTGGATACTGAAGAGGTCATAAGGTTTGTTAAATATGGCTGAGAAAGAAAGAAAATCACCTCTAGTGTGAATAAGAAGTCAAAGCATCAAGGCTACTGTGTCGTAAACCATAGGGGGGAAAAAAGCATTTCAGATTCATCTATATGTAAGAAAATCTATTTCAAACTGCTTTTGACAGCTAGTAAACAGGACAGAGCATAGAGCAATCATAAGAATTTATTGCAATGTTAAGTCGAGTGTGATCTGCATCAGAGGGAAAATTCATGTTGCAGCTGCAAACGATTCTGCAGAACGGAAGACTATTGTGAAAAGTAGTGGACCAAGTACGGAGCCTTGAGGTTTGCCAAACCTTACCTGATGGGGAAATGGACTTCTATTTTGAAGCAAGACACACTGTGACCTATATGTTAGTCTGGACCTAAATCACAAAAGTGCTAGGTTATAAAAGAGGGATTTAAAGCCCTCCTGGTATTGAATCATTTACCCCAGTTTGGAAGATCTGTAAATAGTTGAACTACATATTATTCTTATAGAGTACCACAAATTGTATTTGACTGTTGATCTTTGCTTGGTGAGTGTCTTCACAGGATTCCACCACAGAGCTTCCCGCAGAGTTTACCAAAAGTGTTAAGTGTGACAGGCAAGTCTGATTTTTACTAAACAAATGAGAAAACCGTGTACAGTATTGTCTGTGGCTTGACTCTTGAAAGAATACAAATACATAACAGTTACGAGCCTATACGGGAGAAAAAGGGACGGAACTAAATAAATGTTCATGCAAAGCCCATATTTGTGGTGTAATCGTGGTAACCGTCCTCCTAATTTTAGAGGGGGATAATGAACCAAAATGTCTGCAGTTGTACGAGGCCTGTACGATGAAGTGGTTTTGTCAGTTATTGTTGTGGTGTCGTTTAAATTGTTTTGCTCATGTGTGTTTGTTTCACAACAAAGTGCTGCAGAGCACCATTGGCACAGTAAAACCCCAGGCTGGAGCTACTGTTACTGTACGTAACAAACTACAGCAACCCGTAAACAATGACTTCAACTTGTGCTTTCTGGTGTCATTTACAAACTGTTTGACCACCTTCATGACCTGATATGACAGCACTCTATTCAAAGTCTGCTTGAGAAAACTGAAATAAACTAGAGGAGAAAAAGTGTGCTGCAGTCCATGAAACTTCTACCTCACCATGTAATTATACTAGGGACTAAAAGTTATGATGTTTTGGTCTCTGCTGCCTTTATTTATTTATATATTTAGTCAGTACAATACTAAATCACTCGAGTACCCTTTAAACCTTGAGGCAGAGCCAGAGTTTTATTGTAATTTTCAACTGTATAGTCTAAATTTTATTCTCTTGAGCTGTCTTTAGGCTTCAGATTATCTTATTGTCTAACTCTTAAGCTAACTATTTATACGCTTGTTAATTTACCAACAACCTCACATGCTACACCTAAAACACAAGTTATTAGCAACACAACGATCCCCCTCTTAAACATTGGATTAAAAGGATTTCCACTTAAGGCCAGAAGATGAGTATGACAAGTATTTGAGGACCATTCCCATCTTTTTATGACTTCAAAGAAGATTTAAATGTTTTCCACACATCAATGCTTTGGGGAAAAAAACTCACTGGTATTTTTTTAAATTTGTGGATCTTTAAATTTTATTGGAGTCAAAATGACAACCAAACAATCCGTATAATGTGCTATTATGTCTAAAGTAACAAACACCATCACAGAAAGGAAATAATGTATTATATGAAATAAACACAAGTATACCTGCATTTGTAGTAGTATAATGTAGTAGTAGCACAATGAGCTATTTTTCAAGTAGACACCACAGCTTCACCTTTCTCAGTAGAAAAACACAATTTAACAAACCGGTGACGTTTGACGATGGACAAAAGCCTGAAAAAACACTACTCCTGAGGGACATCGTCGGCCAACAAAGGAGTCTGATGATTGTTGAGATTGTTCATCTGGTTGTGTAGCTGCACATCCTAGAATAGATCCAGTACAGGTAAGCCTATTAGATCTGCTTAATGGTTGAGTTTACATAGAGAAAGAAACAATTCCTTCGGATTTTATGGAGACGGCCTGTTTATTGAGGAAAAGGAAACTTGGATTTTGGATATAAAGACCATAGACTGTGGGTTCAAGACTCACCTCTCTGGGCCGGTAGATTCCAAGTTTGAGGCGAAAGCAGATAACATCAAAACAGAAGCCAACAAGCCCATGGAGCATGCCTTTAAGAGAGAAACACATGGTGATAAATAGATGAATTCACACATTTAAGAAATCACATTTTAAGAATGGACTTTGAATTTAAAAGTCCAGAAGCCCCATATACATTACTTATGTTTTGTCTTCCTATGTGTCCGTGTTAATCTGCACTGTCCCTGTTAAAATAAGAAATAAATAATTGTGATTGCAGGTGAAAACCAGACTTGCCTGTCGTGGAGAATATACCCCCGATAATGCCGCAAAGTCGCACCAGGAACTGCCACAGTGGCATATGCTGCTCGCTGACCGTCACCATCAGAGAGCTGGTGTCGTACTTGACAAAGATGCCTGAAACGCCGTGACTGCCCGCTGCATGGTTTATCACCCGCTCCTTGCAAACAGACAGCGTGGTGGTTAGTGTTATCCCAGGTTTCTCTGAAAGGCGCCATCCTCCGTCCATCCCTCCTCTTGGGCCGCTAATTACTTTTCACTCACCCGCTCAGTCACAGAAAACTGGTGAGTGTCTGCAGATATCTTGTATGTGTTCAGTCTGGTTGGAACCACTGTGATGAAGTACTGGAACATCTGGTTATCTGTAATAAAACCGAATAATGTGTTAAAAATGTAACATCAATTTAAAGAAGGAAAACTATACCGAAGAAACTAACAATGCAACTAACCAACCCATAGCGGACCTCTTTCCAGTTATATTTAGTTCGCTGTGATCATCAAAGGTGAGCTAAGGACAGTTTGAGTCAACTCGTGATTTCGTAAAAGTCTGTTTTATCCTCTCCGTTCTCTTGAAACACAGCAGTAACTTACTGTTAAAGGTGATTTTCTCCGTGCCGTCCAGAGGATTGATGACCCCCGGTATCTCCTCCCCAAAAGATAAATGGTCTATTCGATGGGAGAAGTTGTACGCTGTGATGCAAAGATGAGAGGGAGCTCAGGTTCAATCAAGGCCGTGGAGCATCACTGAACAAGTTCTGGGGGAACCTGGACAAATGTACTCTGCACTTGCTTTGTTTACAGATCAGTGGTAAAAAATGTATGAAATAGAAAACTGAGAGGGATTTATAATATATATGTAAAAATGCAACATTTAATAGTATCATTGATGTAAAAATCGGCTTTGAGATTCAGTAAATGCCCTGAGGAAGATGTCTGTCGTCACTTTTTTTAAATTTGGCAATCATAGTTTTTTCTTTGTGCACCATGAGCAGAATATTAAAACACTACTTTTAAACAAGCCAAAGAAAACATATGCAAGCATAATTACAAAAACTGTTACGTACTCTCGTGGCTCACAAAAGCTGCAATGTGGGCATGACCCTGAGGATGGTGGATGGGCCTGGAAAAGACAAAAGAGGTATAAGAGGACTGGAGTCAACAACAGCTCTATGGGCCGTGGTAAGAGATTCCTGAACGACCTCCAGTTATATCTGCCAGCACCTTTTTGACAATTCCTCTGGTTTCTTACTTTCCCACAGTGATGTGCAAGTTTCCTGCCACTTTGTTGACGTAGACGTGCCCGTGTATCCTGCAAGCATTGAGCGGATCCAAAGAGACGCCCTCCCTACACACACACACACACACACAATCATTAAGCACATCATTTTACAGGCTGCATAATATCTGCAGAAAATAAAACCTGACTCTGTGTAGAGAATAAAACTCTGTTAGCCTTTTGTAAGATTAATAAAGAACTGAACACATGTAATGTAACTGACCGTGGGGGCAGAGCAGTGGGACCTCCTTTGACGGGAGTTTTGTAAAGGACTTCCTGAAGGGCATGTTCCTCTCTCAGCCTGTTCTGTATGAGAAGCAACGTCCTCGGGATGAAAAAAGAAAAGTTGGCAGCATGCAAGACAAGGCTACACTTAAACTACATCTTGACTGTAGAAATGCAACTACTCTTTTTTTCTACATCATTTTAAAATCTGAAGTTTCAGCTTTATTTTTCAGTGTGCCTGCGAGTTGTATCACCTCAAATAAGCTACACTTTTAAAGGGATAGTTCAGATTTTTTGAAGTGGGGTTGCATACTTATCCATATTCAGTGTATTACCTGCAGTACATGGTGACCGGTATGTACCCAGTTTTTGTAAAAGGAGTCTTGTGTGTATGAGCATAGATAACGGCTTCAATTCCCCGACGGAAAGGGCTGTCTGATGGCAAGGTAAAGCGGTGAAGGTATTCAAAGTATAGCGTGCACTTAAACAGATTTTTTTAGGTGGCGAATATATGTAATAAGTAATCATACAAACCCACTTCAAAATATCGGAACTATCCCTTTAAGGACTTTAAATGACAATTAGAATGCAAACTTCAACTTAATCACACAAAAAAGGGAAATGAAAGTAGCTGTTAAGAGGGAGAATAGTATGAATATGGTTTCATATCCTGCAACATTTTAAACTGAATTTTAGATACAAAATACTATATTTATCGACACTGCAGCCTTCAATTTAGATAGCATATTTAGACACTACAAGACTTGCAGACATCCTGTTGTTTCAATATCTCCCTTCATGATTTCATGACAGCTCACCTTTGCCACAGTCTCTGTTGTGGAGTCAGTTCAAAAATCACCTGAAAAAAACATACAAAGAGAAGAGATGCAGTTGTGAAAAGCAACACCTTTAAAAGCTGGAAAGAAAATGACTCTGGTGCTAAATTAAACATGACATCATGCTTCACTCACAGGTTCGTACAGGAGGCCGCTGGATGTGATCATGGTCTCAGTCAGGTCCAGAATATCTGCTCCAACGTCTGCAATCACAGACATAATATGCATGCAGGCAGCTGACACATATTTACATCTGTAATGCAATTTGATGAGCAATTCATCCACGTGAGATACTCACGCTGGCATTTCATGGCAACTGTAATGTCAATGTTTATCCTCAATTTACTGCAAATGACAAAAAAGAAGAGGGTTAATAATATCTGTTCGACAGTCATTTCCTGCCATAAATATGTACTACGTAAATATGAGCAACTTTGTTTTGGGAATGTTTCGTTTGATTAGTACCTTGAAAAATCCTTGTCAACTTCATATTCATACTTCATCCAAGTGTCTCTATAAACAAAGAACTCTAAGACAGCCAGAAGTGCCATGGCACCGAAAGCAATCAGCGATACTGTGGATGTGACAGACAGATTGGTTACCGTTCTGATATCTTTACCGTATAGTCGTCTTTTTGTCTTCAGAGGAGTGACCCACCTGTTCCTCCTGAGGCCGAGGTCTCCACGTAGCTGTCTGAGACTTTGGGGAAGGCGTCCAGCTCCCTCACCAAGCTCAGGACTTTTCTTCGTGACAGCCGCCTCATCTTCAGGTTCAGGGCTGCTCTCCACCTCCTCCGTCACAAATAAAACGCAGTGTATCCATTAGTGTTACATTCAGAACCCCAGTCTGCAGCCTCTGGCTTTGTAATGGTTTTATTAAGGATGCAAATGTACACTTTACCAAAGGGGGAACACATTCATATCATGCTAATACCACCATGTGACTGTTAAATGTACAGTAACACTGTGAGGCTTGTTACACATGCAGAACATCTTAAAACACACTCTTCATTAGTAGCTTTCCTGATTTATTACCAAATGCTTCCTATTGACGTATTACCCTTTTTTCTTTTTCAATACATATTTGTTTTATATTCATCAGCAATAAAATGATACAATCTAAAGACCTATTAAGACAAGTCTTCAGTCAAAACGTAGTCTGTTTAAACGTCTTAAAATAAAATAGTAATACAATTCTATTCAAAATGTTTTTTGAAAATAATATTTAATCTTCTCTGTTTTATTAATATTATTTTAACTTTATGTTTTTGTTCATTAAAACACGTGATAATCAAATAAAATTGTATTATTAAAATTGCACCGATGTCACACGAATGATTTTAATAAACCATTGAATAAAAAAAAAATAAAAATAAACAACCGAGCAATTATTGTTTGATCAGCAGAATATTTCATGCACTCAACACAAACACCACAACACATGCTCATATAACATACTAATACACTTTACATCGCTATAAGCACTGCAATACTGCAGCGAACAGATGTTAATGTTTCTATACAGTCAATATTGGGATGGATATTCTGCAAAGTCCTACAGAGTATTATATAACAGCAGAGATGTTTTATGAAGCGAAGAGATCTACTAACTGTAAACCGTTTCAATACAGCTGCACAGCTCCTCCAACACCATTTATTTATAATTCATCTTACCTCTTTTATCATCTGGTTAGATGTTAAATCGCGGTACAGGATCCCTGGACGCCATAACTCAATAAGTTATTCAATGATATCTTAATGTTAGTGCACCATGACACATCCATGCAAGGGGGCGGTCTCGCGTCTTCCTTGTTTGGGTAAACGTCAGCCAGCGCGTGGCGTGCGACGTGAACGCGCACAGAGCAGTGTCGATATTCTGTCAGGAGGTGGCGCCTTAACACTGGAATAATAGTCAATCTATAGGGTTCAAACTATATTCCATACACAATCATATTACAATGCATGAATAAAACTTATTTAATTACAATCTAAAATTATCCTAATATATGAAAAAAAATACTAACTTCTATAGCAATGATTTCTGAGATTTAGCCAGTGGTGGAATGTAACGAAGTACATTTACTCAAACAATTTTAAAATACTTGTACTTTCCTGCTAATCTACACTGCACTGCATGTATAGTATATATAGGCCTCTATGTTTGTGCTTATACTTTTTTAGTTCTTTGTTTTTAATGCAGGACTTTTAGTTGTACAGAGTATTTTTACACTGTAGTATTGCTCAGAGCTGAATACTTCTTCCATCACAAACTTGCCAATATCTGATCAAAACACTTTAAATTTAGAAAAGTTTGCATTATCTCATTATCTTTTATGTCAAACAAAATTACAGTAGACTTTTTATTTAACTTTTCACTGGTCTAATCTCGACTTGTTTATAGTGTCTGATGTGTAGCATATGTTAAAATGATCATGCTTTGGGACAATTTAGAATTTCAAATTTGCATTTTATTTAATGCAGTCAGATGGTTTTGGTTAGCAGCTCAGTTTTGAAACAACTTTACTGATTAGTATGAATAAAGGCAGACAAGAAGGGGGTTTGTTTTTTACTTTTCAAGATGTATATTTATAGTCTTTGGTTGAAGAGAAACCCAAAACAACCGTAGCAACGTTTTGTTCAGATGATTTACAGATTAGTTTCACTTTCCATATTTTGACATGTAGTTTTATATGTATTACACTTTGTCGGGTGCAACGTGGTATTATATTTTATGACATTGGTTCATAAAACAATCAAATAATGTAGTACTAGTGGTAGTAAAGCACTGATAACTGGAGAAGTTGACTTTGTCCATTCATCAGCAGTCACACTAACACACCTTAAGAGGCACTGACCTCCACTTACGAGGGATAATTAACTTCCAGGAGGAGTGTTTACAGACATGTGGTGGATCTGCACACCAGACATGAAGTTGCACTGCTCGCACTGATGAGAGAGAAAAACCCTATTGTGATAATGATCTACTACGACCAACTGGTGCATGCTGCAACGGTATTATCCCCCTGAGGACAAAGGAGGAGATGTTTACATCTTGGTGCAGGCTGAGAATGCACCAAAGAAAAAATCAAAAAAACAATTCAGATCTGCAGATGAAATGGTTGAATCACATGTGTCTTCTGTGCAGCGAGTGCACATGCGTCTCTGCATGCACCAGGCCTGCTTGCCTATGCAGAGCAGCACAGATGGGCGTGTTGGGGGATGGGTGCTGTCAGCTCACAGATCAAGCTGTGGGTCGGTGGTCCCATTGCTATTCACCACACAAGCACGTAGGGCATGTCAGACACGCTCCATGGAGACATACCAGGGGTGGATATTGTGTTTTGGTAATGCTATTCCGTTATGTCTGCCATAGCTTAGGAATATTATCAGAGGGACTCGCTCTTTGTTGATGAGAGGTGTGAGAACACAACGAAGGCAAACTCTGCAACTGTGCAAATATCCTGCCGATGGAGCAGTTTTGGATTGGGTGACACAATTGTGCTTATTTTTTTTTTCTTTGCATCACATCAGCTGCTCTTTTAGGTTACTGATGAGTTAAATGCTGATGCTGCACATTTGGAAGAATGTACTTGACGCTGTAGTTTCAGTCAGCTAAAATATTTTTTGCACATGGCCTAACAACATATCCTATGATGTATTTTTGTTCATCTCCTTGATTGAAGTCACAGCAATATTGAGTTAAAATGTCAATATTTAAGACATTGCTTTTAATGGCCTCGTAAAATTGTATTATTATTATTATTATTGTGATTTACCTATATTTAACCAGATAAGTCAATTGCTTTTAAATGCCTGTGCATCAATCCATATCCATTCATGCATATTAGTCATATTGGCCTATTTTGTATGAAGATGTTGGGTGTTACAATTTAAGATAAAGTTCCTGGAGGGTCCTCCTGCGTTAGTTATGGTTAAATTAATACATCCACTAAAATGTATAAAAAGTAACTTTCTAGAAATATATTTAACACAATGCTAATTTAAATAATAATATAGGCTACTATGAACAATATAGTGAAACAGGCTCACCATTTTCCTTTACTTAGTCTAAAAAAATCCGATTTTGTTGAACATAAATCTCAGATTGTAACATTGACAAAATTCCCAAAACAGTATAATTATGTCATTCCTTTGTTGGTAAAAAAAAAAGTTTGTGTCTATTGTTGGTGTGCCCACACAACCAAATGGAAATGAATAATTTGGAAACTGACGTCAGACGTGGGATCGCCTAGAATGGAGGACCTCGTGCCCACTCGGGTAAACTCGGGTTGTTTCCGGACCGTGGGTTAAAGCCCCGCCCCGCTTCATTCCTGCGTTGTTTGGGGACAGAAGGAAGATGGCGGCGGCCCCGCTGTACTGTGTCTGCCGGCAGCCCTACGATGTTAGCCGGTTTATGATCGAGTGCGACATCTGTAAAGACTGGTTCCACGGCAGGTACGTGGGTTATAATGCCTTTAAGGTACGCGGCTCGTTAGAAGCGACAAACACGGAGAGTTTATTGAAGAAAGGCGACGGTTCTCCGAGCGGTGTTGACTGGAAGCTAACTTAGCATGCTAACGCTAGCGGTGGGTTTTAAACCGTCTATTGACACGACTTTTGAGAAAGAAAGTAAGGTTTCTCTCTCTGAAATCGGCTTGAAGTTAGTCGGTTTTCCTGCCAATTAGACTACAAACGCATGGCGTGTATATAGTGTATGTAATTATGTTGATAATAAACGTTATTGACGCAAATAGAGCCCATAGAAAATAGTTTTTATCTACTAGTATGCCGATCTATCAGGAGAGCGGTGTCAGTCATCGTGACATAGAAAGGCTGCATGTTTACCACATCTTTGTAATCACTTCAGATGTTTAATGTTGATTTTAGCGGATTACAATCCAGTTAACGTTGAACCAGTTTGTGGCTTATAAATCGCAAACTGGCTTAAGTTAACGATAGGTCACTCGAGGTAATGGCAGCCACACACATCTCAAATGTAACGTTACTTAAAACCTAATTTACATGAGCTACATTCCCCAAACAACTTCTATTTTGTTTGGACTACATCTATAGGTTATTGTTATATCTGACAGGTTAACTTTATATTTTAATATATACCAATTTAGAGATGTGTATGCAGTTTGACCTTTTTTTTCTTTGTTATTTTGATGTGTTTTTGGTGGTTTACTTTTAAGAAAGCACACGGTTGAGAACAAGGAGCTTGTTATGGTCGGGGCTTTGTGATTGACAGTTTGAGAAATTTAAATCCCCCTTTGAGGCAGAGGAGGCACATGGTAGGGGACCCCTAGTGGTGAACAGGGGGACTATTTAAAGGTACCAGACAGACGCATGTCCCTGGGCTGCTTATGCTCGTGTTTTGTCCTATTTTCTTGTTTTGTAATGTCCTATCCTTACTACATAAGTGGACCAGTGGTGTTGCAGATACCTTTTATGATTCATGTTGTGTGTGTGTGTGGGTGGGTTGGCGGTGGTTGTCGAAATCATGAGTATTTTGTTGTTGTGTAATAATGCCTTTTTTTTGTGTCTGAGCATGTATTGCATAATACAACGTCAGATTACAGTTACGCATGTTCTAGTCCACACCTGTTATGGTGATGAACACCCTTTCGCTGTGGGGTCAAGATCATTCTGTACTGGTTTGGGGGTGACAGTGACCTAGTTGATTGTAATTTAAATTGAATGATCAGGTTTAACACCATCGAGCACTATGAAGCCTGCTTAGGTGACTGTTAATTGTTCTGATTGAGAGAGAAGGAAGATAACAAGATTTTATTGTACTGTATTGAACATTATTGTTGTCAAATAACGTGTCAGACCAGAACCAGAAAGAGCTGATGTTGTTTAACTTTCACGCTGCAATGCCGTCAACGTACCTCGTTCTTCAGTCCCTTGAATCAGCCTGTGTGGGCGTATCTCCACAGCAACTGTTTATGAATACAATAATCTGTTTTTGCTCGTGTTGGAATGACGGAAGCCGTTGCGTAACCACATCAAGTGCTCTGCCAAAAAACTTGGCAGCCAGAATTTGTGGTGAATCAAGACTGGCTGGCTGTGTGTCATATGCCAACAAGAAAAGGAACAAATGTTGGAGCTTCCCCCATTGATGACTAATCAGCAAACACACACACACACAGCTCCAAAACCAGCCACATTTCCTGTCTCTTTCCCACGAGGCTGGCCAGAAGGAAGGGGATATTCTCTGGCTGTGGACGATGGCACGCCGATGGAGTGGAAAGCTCAACCTCCCGGTGCCTGGTTGTCAGATTGCTCGCTGTGTTTGTGTGGGGGACTTTGTCTCGATGCCTGTTTTACATCATCTGTGTCTCGGTACACAGTACAGCTTGAGACTTTAACCGGATGAGGACGTGTGCATTGTTAGAACGACACTTTGTGGTTCATCTGTGTTAGAGTAGTGATTGGTGAGGTGAACTGGAAAGCAAAGAGATCACGTGTTGATACGGTGGTTTTAATTGCTTGCATATGTAGCCTCTTGTATTGAAACACATGGCCCCTGAGTCTAGTCCTAACTCACAATATATACAGATACATTTCCCTGGTCGATCAGGGACCCACAAATAAGACTTTTATGACGTACAATTTAAAAGTGGGATACATTGTTATACAAGTTTATGTGACACAGGTTTGATACGTCGATGAATCATGAAACTGGTCAACCAAACACTGATTTACCTCTAATCTTTAGAAGCTATAAAACTATCCACGATTTTAAAAAAAAAAAAAAAAAAAAAAAAAAAAGTTTGTGTAGATTAATCATGAATATATATACTTTATATTCTATCCTCTCAATCCTCTTGCGACCCAGATTCATCATAGGTTGAGTACCATTGCCCTCAAGTACTCCTTTAGGGACAGAAACCCACTACCAGAGCCTATGGTTTAGATTACAAATGTTAGTTTGAACCCTGGTATTTACCATTTAGAGCCTCACCTAATTACAAGGCCTGCTTTTGTAAATGGACTGTTTCCAGTGCTTCCAAGATGCCAATTTACGTCAACACTGTGGATGTTGGCTCGCTGGAAACCCTCACTGGGTCACGTCGGATCACAGGGTTTACCCCGGTGTAGGTGTCAGCCACTCCAGTCAGGCCCGTCTGGTTTAGGCACAAACGGTGGGGGTGATGATAGACTAGCGGGGCTCAATGGGACAGAGGGAGTGATTGATGGGCGCTCCGGCTCGCCAAGTTCAATGCACGATCCGTCAATGTCGCACAGATTGTGAGCACACTAAAGAGAGATGGATAGCCTCTACAGAGTGCCTTTTTAGTGTTTACGCTAAGTGGATGGGTGAACGAGGGGAAGGATTCTTCTTCTTTTCTTACCGCTGTTGTCCATGAAAGAAATGTTTCAGATCATCTGTTTAGATGTCTATTTTGGCCAATTAACTAATCAAAGAGCTGCCTCACAGCTCCTGTTAAAAGCTATGTTTACGTTCATTAGCCAGGCTGACTCTGGGGGGAGGTAAACCGCGTTACATCCAGCTTGATCAATGTTGATTAGGGGCTCAACAGCCTTGTGTATTGATTGGCAGTCAGATTGAATTATGATATTATAGTAAGCACTTTATAGATGGCATTCAACTTAGTTTGGGTGTGGATTTGGATCTCTCTGTGCCATGTTGAAAAACTGTGACAACCGTCTGAAATATAATGTGGACGGCAGCAGCAGACAGTCACAAGAGACTGATGACTTTGTAGGTTTTACTGGGGAACTGAGGCCCTTAAGACAACCATGTTGAAGACATGTGTGAAAGTAGAGCCTCAGTGCTCAGAGCCTCAGCGCAACTCTGACCTGCACCCAAAACGATTAAGTTGTTAAACCTCCCCGAGGCTCCCTGGCGCCCCATAAACAACAAAGTGATCCTCTTTTGTTGTTTACCAGCTGACTACAGAGAGGTCTCTTTCAAGCTGTAACCACTGCGGGGATGTCGGGTCACTTTTACGCACAGCGAGCTGAAATGATTTAACCAGTACAGCCAAAATGACAGATCCCTATCCATCTGTCAGGGCTCAGTGGCTCTTGCTGCCATCCAAGTCCAGCGCTGTTTATGTAAGCTCCGGTTGAGTGCATTTGGAAAAGAGCCGGAGGAGTCAGGTGCTCCTCTGGGGCAGATAAAGAAAGCCAGGTGTGTTTAACTGCCCTCATCTCCTCTCTATCTCTGTCTCTACCACCCATCCATTAGGGATCTGCCAGTTCCCTAATGTAGGCGTGTTGCCGCCCCATGTAGAGCGGTTATTTAGAGCTGAAAATAATGGAGATGCCCGCCTCCAGGCTTTTGTGTTTCTGCACTGATCATGCAGGACAATGAACCCCTCACAGTGCGTGCACTAATGAATAAGCCCTCTCAGTCACACAGGAAGGAGGCCCTTGATGAGAGGAAGTGGAGGGAGAGGTGCTGTTGTTGGCAGGGGTTTAGCCAAGTACACACATCTCCTCTTATTCAGGAAGGGATGTTTTGCTTGGTAATCTGCTGCAATCCCGTAACAGAATAACCCTCCTGTCTCCAGTCTGGCGAGGTTTTTATCTTTGTGAGACATATTGGCTACTGTACTCTGTGTCACCCTCGACCACAATGTGCTCTTGTTGTCGTACAGTACATGTGACAATGTCATTAAAGATTTAGACGTTCAGTTGCCTCCAATCTGATCCTTGCCACGATTGCTTTCCGAGTAACTGAGGAATGAGGTTCACGTTGGCGCAAGAACTGTTTGCACACTTCGCAGTGATGCAATACATCATCAAGCCTGAGCAAGGCAGGAAATACTTGGCCCTCTTTCCCCTTTCAGTTGAGTTTCCTCCCCCCTCTTTTTACCTTCTCTATCTCCAGGTCCACACAGTTTCACCAGCTTCAGCGCCTTGTTATGCATTAATCATTACAGGTTGACACATTAGCTGAGTCAAGCCATTGTATGTGGCACAGTGCCCTGATTTCCCACTGTGGTATTACATAAAGGAAAGTACCGAGTGAGATGAGGACAACGAGGTCACCTCGGCTGAGCCCGACGTGGGCCGGAGGCAGCGATCTGTGACTCATGCGTTCCTCCAGCGAACGGCGACATGTGAACCAAGATTCCTGGTACATGAGCGAGGCTTAACACTGCAGCCAAGCACTGTTATTGTTGGTCATCCGCTTGCTCACGTGCAGGAGCAGCAGTACTTTTTGCCATTTCCTACTTTTCTTTCTATGGATGTTGGAGGCAAGAAATAACTTGTGAAAAATCCAACTTAAAAGCCCACTTAATGACAAATACAATATATATAATTATATATAATTGTCAGCATGACAAACACAGTTTTTGCAGTGCAGCCAATAACAGCAGCAGGTTGCATGTGGTAAAATGGAGCGTGGCAGCTACTGTTGATATCCTGTTAGTGCACCGGGGTGACTGGGGCCAGCATTCACACAATCTCACCACTTCCTGATGAGTTAATGGCCCCTCGGCTTTATTTCCTTTTACACAATTTCCTGCAATTTCTTGTAGATCAAAGCGGATGGAAGGCTGGTGTCTGCTCTGTCCCTCCTGCAGGCGTTCACCTTTCCAAAACAGACAATATATCCACCACAAATCAATCATTTACAACCTATGCCACTATGCTAGCTCTCAAACTGAAGCTTCACTGGCTTGAAGATGGTTTGAAGATGACACATTTTAACTTTCATGTCCGTGTGCTTGCAGTTTTGTTATGGCTGCATATGGTTTGTTTACTTCTTAGGGTTAGCCATCGCAGTGCTAATGGTGCTTAGCGTCATGTTTCTTAATTAGCCGAGTTAAAATCAAGCAGTGGAAGTGAAATAATTAAAAATATAATGTCAGATTAGGACGGTAGCTTGGTCTGATTGTGCTAGTAGTAACTAACCAGTGTGAATGCACTGGATGCTCTTAACTTGCTTCTAATCAGATTTTCTAAACTACATGTAGTCCATCCAAACATCCAACGTTTTTATTGTGTTGTTTGTGCATGGATATGAACACACCAATAAGTGTCTGAGCAAGTAAACACACGTCCATGAAGAGCATGAGAAATGTCTATCTCCAGGTCATGTGGGGACATACACTATGATCCCGTAGAACACGTTTTATTAATTTTCATCAGTAAAATGACAAGCATTATGGTGGCCTGTTAAGCACAGAGGGTCCTTTGTGTGTGTGACCTCTCCTTCACATCACTTAACCATAAAAGTCACCTGTGCACATGCTCGAGTCACACAAACATGCAGTTTTTCTAACTCAAAATAGCCCCTGGTGTCCATTCAGGCTGAATGGCAACTTGGTTGCTGTTGCTCTGGTATGGGGCTCTGGTATGCGACAGAGGAATTCCATGTGTGTTGGTGCCTGTGGTTTGGCTGCTGCGGGATAGTCGGGGGTAGCAGTATTAGTGACGCTGTTGCAGATTCATGGGAGAGAAAAAACGCAGAGCCACAACAAACCTCACTATCCGTGCAAGCAGTTGATGCTCAGCCAAGGGTTTGACCCAAATCTGTGGCCACATAATGACGGAAGAACGGGGTGAACCTCCCATTAATCCAACTTGGGTGTGTTCACGTTTATTCCAAGATGGTTACTGCAAGCCTGGTAGCTGCTGAGGGATTTTGAAAATGCATGTAATTGAGATTTTTATGACTGCATTAAACCAGGGCCTGCACCATGCTAGTGCCGTTGCATGATTGTTGTTGTTCAAAGGCTTTGAAATGTGCTTCAGGTTTCCTGCTCCCGTCTCCAGTGAGGCTGCAGTTGTAGAACATTTGTTTGGAAAATTGATCAGAGTGAAGGTTATTTTCCACACCCAAACAGTACAATCTCAGAGTTTGTTTATCCTGAAACTATGACCCCTGACATCTCCTCTGGTAACACACACACGATGTTTGACAGTTTGGCATAAACTTGTATGGCAACTTGTCCTGTTCAGATACAATAAATCAATGGTCCCCACAGTGTTGGTCAACACTCCAAATCATGTTTTATGGGCAGGAGTTTTGACACCAAGGAAGCTATGCTGCAGTTGAAATATATTCTATGTGATAGGCTTGTGGGGTAGATCGTGAATCGTGTTTGAACTTGTTGCATGAACTTGTTCTAACTGCGTCTCCTGTCCATCTCCAGCTGTGTGCAGGTAGAAGAGCATCATGCCGTGGATATCGATGTTTACCACTGTCCCAACTGTGATGTTGTACTCGGACCCTCCCTGAGTGAGTACTGCTATTTGTCATTCTTGTGTTGTTGTGTGATCTTTTTCTGTTTTCTTACCTCAGCCCTAACCTGTAACCCATTCATCAAAACTGCCCTCTGATTCCATTCAGTTTTCCCCTCCCACCCCTGTCTTTGTAAGTTTGACTGGTCACGGGGGGAGAAGAGACGCTCTGCAGTGTGACTCAAGTTTGGGTGGGGGATGGGTCAATCTCAGACAGCCCAGAGGGCAGACATTAACAGGCTAATTGAATGGTGTTGTAAGCCCTCCACTTCGATTGGACAAGCCCCTCCAGCCCCATCTCTGAGTAGTGAATTAATGTCCTTTACAAAAAATGGCGGATGACGTAACTTACAACTTTTATTGAAAGAACAAGCTTCAACAGGGCAACTGCATAATGAAATTAGCATGAAACAACCTCCGTGAACCTCGGATGTCTCTTGTTTGTTGCAGTGAAAAAGCGCAACAACGGCCACAGGCACGACTACACGGAGCCAAACGATGGATCGAAGCCGGTGCAGGCTGGCACCTCGGTGTTCGTCAAGGAGCTCCAGAACAGGACCTTCGCCAGGTAGATATCAATCTAGACACATGTAATACTTGTAAATCACTTGACCTGTCAACCACCAGGGGTTATGCTTCGTTTCCCATCTGTTGAACTAGATAATGAGCTGATAGAGCTGGTTTAACACTTGAAGCTCATGACGTTAAGGGCAAAAGATGGATCACATCACAGTTCTTGCAGTCTCCACATTGTGTCTTCGTAGTCGCTGTGAAACTGTAACGTGTAGCTACGTGTTTGAGGAGGCGGTGTAGCCTGCAGTGTAGAAATGGAACCTACATGTGGAGGCTCTGAAGATACAACTGACTGCGTTTACTGAACTTGTTATGATCTTGTTTTCAGTGGTGAGGAGATCATGATGCAGATGAAAGGGGAGCATGTGACAACCAGGTACCTGGAGAGACACGGCTTCAGCTACCCCATCGTGGTCACGGAGATGGAGGGCCTGGGACTGAAACTACCAGTCCCGACATTCTCTGTCAAAGACGTGGAGCAGTACGTGGGTAAGGACACTTCATAAAGAACCCGTGGTTGTCCTTCGTGGACGGATGTGGGAAAGCACGGTAGCCTCGGTCTGCTTAAAAGCTAATGAAACCACCTAACGCCATCCTGCTAAGTGGCCATCGCTGAGCAGGCGCCATCTGTGTGTCAATAAGAACAGGTTTCTAGGTTCATGGGGTTTTAACCCACTTATCGGGCATCAGGCGATGGCTGAATGAGTTCTAAATGAGTGATGGCTAAGCTTTCACTACCCTCTCTCTGACACTACGCTTCCTTGTCGAAGCGTCCTGCCACTTCCCGGCTCCTATTACAAGCCCATTAACAAGCCCGCTGGTGTTTTTATCATTAAGTTCAGATTACAGACTCCCCGTCTCACTGTATCTCTCTCTCCCATGCCCTATTGAGCATTAAGCCAAGGCACAGGTGTTGTGAGCAGGGACCGGGTGTCGGGTTACATTTCTTACAGTTTGGAGATAATGGGACAATGTGAGTGAACGCTGGTGTCTTCTGTGTGTCTTCTAGGGTCTCTAAACGGTTGTGTAGTCAACATAGTCAATGAGCTAATGATCGGGCCGAGTAGCAGAGCATCAATGAGCGATCAGTGGAAGTCTTAATGATGGACTCAACTTTGATTGATCCCAGAAGGGTTAAATACAAACGTTATCGTGAAAAGATGTCAAGTTTGGGACATGCTGGTTTAGACACAAACTATGTAACTCAGACGGCCGGAGAACTTTGTGTGTGTGTGTATATATATATATATATGTATATATATATATATATATATATATATAAAAAATAAAATTTTATAAGATAAACATACAGTAACATGACACAATATAGCAAGTTAAATATGTAAGTGAGGCTATAAGTACGCTGTGATTCGGTCAAATAGCATTCCCTACATAAACCACAGCAGGTAAAGTGGGGGAAAAAACTTTTTTCTACATTACAACAGCAAGTTCTATGTTTTACGGTACTTTATTGATTTTACAGATGTCGACCCACAACGATCAAATGTCTTTGCCGCTGACTTAACATACTTCCGCTGATGAAGAGTTTCTCTGTAGAAATACTGGATGTAAGCATCGGTTTGACTCCAGGCAGATACTTTATCATTCCAGGCAGACAGTACACATCTGGGGGATCACAAAACTACCTTTGAAGATGCTGCTGGGTAACGCTTGAGAAACAGCATTTTGACTTTTTCCCATAAGCTTAGACTCGGAAACGCTTTGTGGATGAATTACGCAGTGCTGAGGTCACAGATGGGACTGTGATATAACATGTTTATTATACAAAATATATAGAAAGAAAACTAATGCGCCTTCAATATTTGATAATAACAATAATAAACTGTGCACTGCTATATTGATAGTAAAGACCTGAAAACTGCAGTATAAATTGATGATTAATACCAAATGTATGACCTTAAATTGCTTTTAAATGGAAGCAATAAGAATGAGTTTCTAGCTCAAGCATGTTGACAAAGACATATTTCCAACGATTACCTTAATTAATGAGCTCTTTAACGTTACTGTGTGTCTCGAGCTGTGTTGTTTGTGGTATTTGTCTTGCTGGTGGGTTTGTGGAGCTGGTGTTGTGAGCTTGGCGTTGTGTGGTTTCCAGGCAGCTTTGTCTCACTCCAGCTGTTCTCTGTCATCAGATGCTGGCCAGCTGGGCCTTCAGAGGTGCATGTGAGTGCAAGTGTGTGTGTGAGGGGGGGGAAGAACAGGCGAAGGGGTAATAAAAAAAAAATAAAAAAAGGTGAGTGGGAGGGGTGTGGGTGAAATACAACAAGCAGCTGTCTCGCTACACACACACTGCACCCCGGTCCTACTTCCGGCCCCATGTGTCACCAGAGTGTGATTTGTAGCGTTCCGACTGTTAGCTGCGTTCAGCTTCTTTTTCCCTTTTTTAAGCAGCTGTTGTCTGTCTCTTAAATACACCACATAAAGCCTATGCACACACGCTCTTTCTCACATCTAGACGCGTCTTTACCTCTATGCTCGAGGTCTCCCACGCACGTATATATGCTTTGAACACAGCAGCCCTCTCACCTCCACCCACTCCTCCTCGGGGACCGATGGTCCGGACAGATTGTCTCGCTTGCCTCCCTGTGCAACCCCTCCCCGTGCTGCCATATTGGTGCCAGTTTTCCTCAGGGCTTGATCTCTAAAAGCACACGGAGATGCCAGCAGGCTGCTGACCCCAGTGAACCCCACGCCCACTCGGCAGCCAATTTTAAAAAGTTGAAGATGTTTTTCCCCTCAGGAGTCACTGACTACTGTACTTTCTCCATATATCATGTGCACTAAATGGTACCTATCTCCTATCTAGGTGGCGACAAAGTCATCGATGTGATAGACGTGGCACGGCAGGCAGACAGCAAGATGAAGCTCAGCGAGTTTATCAAGTATTACACCAACCCGCATCGACCGAAGGTCCTCAACCTCATCAGCCTGGAGTTCTCTGACACCAAGTAAGAGTTCCAGTAAACACATTTTCCTAATAAACACTGACAGTCATGTCACAGTTTAGAACGTGCTTATATAAACTAGCTTTGGCTGTGCGGCAAATTAACATTGTTAGCAGGTTATGTTGAGGCTTTATCGATTTTGTTTGAATATTTTTTTTTTTTCTAACGTCAAACATGTTAGTTTGTAGAATATTAAGACAACCAACTTTCTCAAAGTGTAACCTACCATTTGTTGTTTCTGCCACTAAGGATGTCTGAGTTGGTGGAGGTTCCTGACGTGGCTCAGAAGATGTCCTGGGTAGAGAACTACTGGCCCGACGACTCCTTCTTCCCCAAGCCCTTTGTCCAGAAGTACTGCCTTATGGGGGTCAAGGACAGCTACACAGATTTCCACATAGACTTCGGAGGCACTTCTGTCTGGTACCATGTTCTCTGGGTGAGTGTCACCACGGCTGCGATGCTCAAAGACACGCACTCTCAAAGTGTCCTTAAAGTGTGCCGACTATCTAACTCCTCTTCATCTGCTCTGCAGGGTGAGAAGATCTTCTACTTGATCAAGCCCACTCCCGCCAACCTTGCACTATATGAGGCATGGAGCTCCTCGCCCAATCAGAGTGAAGTGTTCTTTGGGGACAAAGTGGAAAAGTGCTACAAGTGTGTCGTGCCCCGAGGAACCACCCTGCTCATCCCGACAGGTCTGTGGTGATGTTTATGCTCGTGTAAAGTGTTTTTGTGTGACTGTTGATCATCAGAGCCGAAAGAGCTCCAGTGCTGACATTTGTACAAATGGATGTCCTCAAACAAGAGCCGTCTCTGTGCTGTGGTTGAAGTCCTGACTGTAAAACATCACAACGATTGTTTAAGCCAAGAAGGGGTTCAGGTGCTGAAAAACAGGCTTTTCAATGATTGTTTTTAAGAATGGGAGGTTTGGTTGTGTATTAGTGAGGTGCCTGGATTGTATTGTGCGGGTTTACTGTTGTATTGCTATGTTGTTAACTTTTTATTGGACTCAAATGAGCTGCCAAAGTACACAGAGTAGGATACAAGCTCAACTCACTGCAGATATCACTGCTTTTGACTGTCTGATCAATTAGAGAAAAGTCCTGATGCACATAAGTGTTTCCAAATGATTTGAATTCATGATAAAACCACAAATCTACCGTCACAGAATCATGGCGTTGGTCACCCTTAGTCTTCTTGGATGATCTCCTACTTTGTGATTTACAAGCTCAACAACTGTCAGACACTCGGACATGTGTCACGAATGTCGTATCATCGTAGTGGTTGCAGGACTATCCCGTCTGCACCAACCCGGCTGACAGGTTGTAGGGATTTGTTTGTCTTTTCACGTGCATTCAAAAGTCAAAAATAATCAGGCTTCCCATGGCTCTTGCCAGGAAAATACAGGCTTCTGCAAGGTCCTCTATCATTGCCAAGGGAAAATAACAGAGAAGGAATGTCTTCCTTGAGCAACAACCCAAACAGTTCTTAATGATCATAATTTCAATGGAAAAATAAAGAGAAACCAGTGCTCTTCTGTAACATGATGAAAGAAGCGGTGGCGCTGTAGATCACAGCTTTCCTTCTTACATTCCTTTAACTAGCAGTGCTGCTGTCGGTAATTAGAAGTTGCGTTTCGAGACTAAAAAGATGTTTGTGTTTCGTGTCACGAAGTGAATATGACATGCTTTGTGAAGCTAATGTCTCCAGTCATACTATTATCCATCCATCAGTCTCTCAATGGACTTCTTTAAGCCGACGGAGTTCCTATGCTCTCCCCGTGCAGCCGGACAGACAAAGCTCCGTTCAGCCCATCAACGGCTGGATGTCCTCAATCATTCTTCCAGTCGTGCTTTCTCAGCAGGCTCAAGCAGCATTTTAAAAGAGTGCTTTTGGGCAGAGAGGGTGTGGAGAGGTGGGAATTAAGTGGGGGTCAGAGAGCACAGTAGGTCAGTCAACCGGTGCATTATCAGGCCTGTCTATCAGCCTTACACCCACCCCCAGACTCTGCTTTCTCTCACTTTGTGTTGTGTAAGGACCACTGTTTATCTGAGTGGGAGCACATCATTGCAATAGACAACCTTATCTTTTTTTGTAAGAAGTTTTTTTTTTTTTTTTGTGTGTACACATATGGGTCTTTAGTGCACAGTCAGGCATTTACATGCTGTAAATATCTACATATATTCATGCAGATCACTCATGAGTACGTATGTGATCAAGTGCCCACTATTGAGGTGTCAGTTTAGCCGTCTTCTCTTTAAGTTGTGGTGAGTCGGTCTGTGGGCGAGTTGTGTCAACATCAGTACTCTGGTGCCCCCTACAGGCTGGATCCATGCGGTTCTCACCTCTCAGGATTGCATGGCGTTTGGAGGGAACTTCCTTCACAACCTCAATATTGGCATGCAGCTCAGGTAAACAGCTCGGATAACACACAAAAAATGACTTGATTATTTTAATTTAGTCTGGAAACATCTTTGCTTTGTCATTAAAAACGATTTTGTGTTTCATCTGTTGATTTGTAGGTGTTATGAAATGGAGCGTCGCCTGAAAACCCCAGACCTCTTTAAGTTTCCGTACTTCGAGGCCATTTGTTGGTATGTGGCTAAAAACCTGTTGGAAACGCTAAAAGGTGAGTCAAACGATAATATGTACAAACCACAGAGATGAGAACACGTGATATTAGATGTAAGGTAAAAGCTGTATGTTGTATCTGACCTGTCAGGATAATAGAGGCAGATAAAGCAAATGGTTGGTAGGAGCATCCCCTCATATATGTGAGGTCTAAGTGATGGAATTAAAAGGACAATAATAGCCATTGTTAAAGACACCATTCAGGTATTGTATCGTCCCATTTATTTGCATAATAACCAGTGTATGCATGCTCCAAATCTGTATTGTTCGCTGTCCTGTGGGTACTTTGTATCTCCAACATGTTTGTCATAAACGGCTCTGTTTTCAACTCTGACAATGATTTTTTTTAAAAGACACATTTCAACTGAAGAAGTAATGTAAAGAAATGCTCAATACCTTTTTTTTTTTTTTTTCCCCTCTCAGAGCTACGAGAGGACAACTGTCCGCCACCAACACACCTAGTGGAGGGAGTCAAGGCTTTAATCATTGCTCTGAGGACCTGGTTGAAAAGAGAGGTGAGCAGTGTTCTCACGGTCATCATCATCTCCGTATAGCTGCACTGACTCCGCCTCAAATATCCACAGTCCAGATGGTTATTGTTCCGCAGTCGTCCCCACTGTTTGCTCTTATCTCCTGGATGTGTGTCAGTGGGCAACAACAGGCTTCTGTCTGTTCCCTTCTCCTGTCTGAATGTGGTCTGCTGTGGCTTTGCAGGTGACTGAGCCCACCAGTGAGGTACCAGACCATATCAGGCCGAACCATCTCATTAAAGAGCTGACCAAGGAAATCCGCTACCTGGAGGTGAGGATATAGGAGAAGGTTGGACCTTTTTAAACCTGATGCAGGTGTTGATGTCGGCTCAGAGAGGAGCTACGGTTCTGGTTTTAAACATAAACTGGAATATGCAAAGTACACACACACTGTGAAGGAATTAGATCACTGAAGAAAAGAAATGTTGTCATTAAATGCGTTACACAAGCTCATTAAATTAGCAAATTCTAATGCAATTACGTTTAAATGTGGGCTGTATTTTTCTTGAAGGCAATTTGTGAACTTGTGAACCAGTAAATTACTTCCTAGTTTTGGTACAAAAAACGTGACTCCATTATGCTTTATTTGAATTATCAGGAGGAACCAGTCGGTGGTAGCAAGCCAGTGAAATCTCAGGGAATCGGGTGTGGAGCAGCATCTGGATCAAACGCCTGCCCGGCCACCCGCGCCACACTGGAGAGGCTGTGCCAGGCCCGGCAGGCGAGAAGGGCCGCCAGGCGGCTGAGGGAGCAGCAGCGGCAGGCCCCCAAAATGCCCTCCAACCTGGACATCTTAGAGCGGCACACCAGGGAGGTGCTGAGGAGGCTGGAAGTGGGACCGCTGGAGGAGGTGAGCAGGCAGTGATTACTGACCGTGGCACTTGAAAAGAAACGTTGTAGATGCTCCTTTTAGTTTAAACATATGGACTAAAAGATGTTGTGGTCCGTGTTTATTGACTGAGGCTGATCTACTCTACTTAGGATGCTGCCTTCTGTGCCAAGGTCCGTGGGAAGCTCAACAAAGTGTCAACTGCATCAGCAGCGGCGGAGTCTTTAGAGGACAACCACCTACGGCTAATGCTGGTCAACGGCAGAATCATCAGGTGAAAGCTCACTTCTCTTTGGGCAACACAGCGATGTTCGTGCTTCTTAGAAGTAAAAGCTTGGCGGTCGTTCATTCTGTGCAATAAAATCCTTCCAGAGAAAGTCTTAGGCACAAACTCAAAGAACTGCTTTTGATAACTTAGTATAAATGATACTTGAAACTGGAGTCAGAAAGAACAATAACAACCTTCAATAACAGGAAACAGGAAATGAAAACAGAGGACTTCAATTGTTGTTGTTTTTAAAAGACAGAGTTTTGCTGATGTGAATCTTTCTATTCTATAGTTCAGATTCTTTATATTTTATGGTGAAATTATATTTTTTGGATCTTTGTGTGTGCAGAGATGTGAGGCGAGCAGCCAGCAGCCCGGTGAAGTCATCTGTTGGCCCACCAAAGAGTTGTGTGAAGTCTGAGAGGACACAGGACAGTCAAGACAAACCCACACTCCTCAGTAAGTCACCAGGGGCTGTTATTATTAATAATCATTATTATTAAACATATATTTTAGCATTGTAGGGTCAACATCAGTGTCTTAAGCTCACGGTGTTCCTGTGTTTCTCAGGTGTTCTGGAGAGGGTGAAGACTGAACTCAGGGAAGAAGTCTCCGGACACTCCAGTGTGTCGGACACGGATTCAGACAGTGACTCTCCCTCAGAGGTAAATACTGAGCAATCAGTATTTATTTATTATTGATTATGAATCATTGATTGGTTTATTTAACCTGGACCGGGAAAATTACATTGCTGTAAATGCACAATGTTTACGTACCTTTAATTGAAAATGAAAGGTATTGAAATTGTTTAAAAGCGTTAAAAGAGAAGAGGATGTTTATGTTTAAAAATGTCACATAGTACATAATAATACTACATTATTAGGTACCATTTAAAACATGCAACACAGACGCAAACAGATTAAAAGATACAAATACAACACATGGAATGCATGAATCCCTCTGGCACAATATAAGCAAGGCCACAATTAAGAACATCCTTTTCATGATATAACTGATGCATCCTTTCTAATAAATATTTTTTCCAATGTAGCGTAAAGCGTCATCGTCCTCGTCGTCATCATCGTCGTCGTCCTCTTCTGACGAGGATTCAGGGAGTTCCCAGGAGGAAGAGGATGACGAGGAGAGGAGCTCCTCTCAGCAGAGAGGCTCAGGCCACACCATAGAGCTGGACCCGTCTGGCCAGAAACTCAGGCACAAACACAAACGGTGAGAAACGCAGTCAAAGATGTTGTATGTGGTCCCGTCATGGCTCCGCCGTGTGTTATTTTACAGTAAATAATCAAATCCTTTCTGCTTCTTGCAGAGAACGTCCTACCTCACCCAGCACAGAAGAGGCCATTCAGGGGATGCTGTCTATGGCCGGTCTGCTGTGCTCCTCCAAGCCGGAGAAGGTGGCCTCGTCCCAGGAGCCCTGGTGGTCCAACTCCAGCCAGTGCTCGCCGCTGGAGCAGAGGGAGGAGGCCCAGCACCGACTGCAGGGGGACAACAGCCCGATGGACAGCCAGGGCAACAGCAGCGAGGCCTGGGACAATCAGGGGCTGCCCAGCCCCCTCAGCCGGAGCCACGGCGGCAGCCCAGAGGCAGACTACCAGTACTGTGACCCCTCAATGTCTCCACCGCTGCACCCGTCCAAGAGGCATGCCCCCAATCCCCCCCCACCTATCAGCAATCAGGCCACAAAAGGTTTGGAAGTCAGGTTTTTACTTCTTGTTGTGACTGTGCAGCATGATGTATGTGCACAGTTTCTTATCATCATTCACAGATTTTCGTTTCTAAAATATGAATATTAAATATAGTAAACGGGGTAAACTATATTTCGGGGGTTGGGACTGTTAATATGCCGTCTTGTGCTTTAGTTAATTGTGATGAGCATTTTTCAATATTTCATAGATGTATAGACTCAACAATTACCAAATATTCTTTATTTATAGCACTAGTAGACGTGCATTGAACACCTTTTTGGTTTCTTTCTTTTTGTTTTTCAGGCAAGCGGCCCAAAAAAGGAATGGCCACAGCCAAGCAGAGACTGGGGAAGATCCTGAAACTCAACAGAAACAATCGTGTGTTTGTGTAACAATTCAACTTTTTCAAAAATGATGCGTGTGGAAGGAAAAGGGAGAAAAAATAAACTTTGGTGTGTTTGTTCCCAGAAAAAACACAAACGAACGCACTGCCTGAGGACTACCGTAACCGAACGAATCTTGACACGAACAACACGCTCACTCTGCATGCTTAGGAGACAGGGTATTGGATTTTAAATAAAGCAAGTGCACGACTTCACCACAAGCACACTAAGAACAAAACAGAAAGGAGCTACAGGAAGCAGAGAGGGACAAGCATGTTGTGAAACGTTCTGCTGCAGGGAAAAGGTGGACTGAAGCTCCTGCGGGCATTTTAAATGGACAAATGAGATGTAGGAGGTCTACCAAACGAACAACAAAAATACTTAATGCTTGCTTCATTGCTGTCTGTGACAAACTGAACAGGACGGAGGAGCAGATGAAACGGAGCTGTATGTATTTTGCAAGGTTTTTTTTATTATTTTCCTCTGGATCTGGAAACGAGGTGCTAAGGAGGACGCGGTGAACTGAACTTTCTACATGGTGCTTATTGTTTGTCCCTCGCCTCCCTCCCCCGACACCCCCCTTTATCTCAATCACACCAGCAATAATGACTTTGAGGAGAGAGGAAAGAGTGAGGCAGCAGTTTGGTGCATCCTTCCAAATCTGCACTGTTTTGATAGAGGGGAGATTCTGAGCTACTCAAAGTGCTGCCTCTCTGAATTTGTTTAAAATAGGAATTACGAGTCAGTCGCTCGGTCCAAAAAAACCTGAAGACGACGGATGACGTGTGTCGCGTGATATCCTGCTTAATTTATTTGTTTTTTAATGTTATTTTTATGGATTCTGAATGATGTATTTATTAATTGAAAGAGATAATGATTTTATTATATTTTGACCCTAAAGCCTCAGCTATTGAGTTTTTTTCCTTTTATAGGGTTAATTTTCTCTTTTTATCTTTAACACATGCTTTTTGTAAATGTGGATGTTTTAGAGTTCATGTGATCATCTGTTGAGTAGCAATTTATCTACAAATCTTTTCTTACCTTCTATTTTGTCACAACCCTTTTCTCCCAGTTGAATAGTGTTGATTCTCATGTGTTCTGGTTTCCTCTAGAGGTGTTGGGGCTTCGTGCGAATAGAAACTAGGTTAGGTTGAGAAACGTCGACTTCCATATTTACACCTGAAGCTTTTTCAACTAGTGCCAGTTATCATTTAGCAAAAAAAACGCAACCCACAAGTATTCTGAGCCACTGTGGTCGAAGGGAACGTCGGGGAACTTAAATAGGATGAGTGAGATTTTTCCTTTAACAAAAAAAAACAAAAAAAAAAACCCAGTGCTGATGTGTGATGTTTCTCTCGGGGTGCGCAGTTCTTCACTCAGGGAATGATGCCATGGACATAACCTTCGATTGACCCACCAGCCACGATGTTCTCAGCACTCACTCGAGACTTTAAAAGATTCACTTCCTGCTTTGGAGTTTCTTAGGTTTCTTTGTTTTCAAGTTGTCATTGTACCTTTAGGTGAACTTTTACAACTTCTGTTGTCCCCCACTGCTTCTTAACACGCGTTCAGCTCAGTGTTAGCTTGTTAGGTGGACTCTAGGAGACTTTACACCCAGGCTTATTGTTGCCAAGTAGATTCCAGGAGACTTTGAAAGCTTTGCTCAGGTTGACTTTAAATGCACATGACCTCAGTCATTCAGGCCTGGAGGTGTTTCACGTAATCCTAACACAAAGAACCAACTGAAGAAATAGCGTTAATCACATTGCCAGACTGATTTCCTCCTCTTTTCTTACACTACACTTTTGAACTTTTTTGCATGTCAAGTCATTGAAAACACGAGCTGGCCCGCAGGCAGGGTTTGTAATAAGCTATAGTATTCATCGTACACAATCTGTCCCTCTTTTTGCTTTCTTGGCATTTGTGTTATGTGCGTTGGTTCTTATGTGTTCCGCCCCCCCAGATTTAAAATATACAAACACTGGCTAACTGTGACACTGTTAATGCATTGCATTTTGTTTCTGCAATTCAAAAATTGCGTGTAAATAAAAAAACAAAAAAAAAAACCTAATGAAATAATATGCTTAATGTCTTTTTGTAAAGCCCGATCTAACAAACTGTAGATGTTAAAGTTTAGACCATATTATACTGTGGTTTTACATAAATAATACAACAGTTTGACATATTTAAAGATAGTTTTATTAGTCTATGTACAACACTGACTTTCAGAATATCCTGAAGATTCCCACAAAGACTTATCCAGCAGCTTGAATCCCTCGTGATCTACAGACAAAAGATAAGATGTTTACAGCAGTGGACAAAATGGGAAAAAACACTCAGTTGCCAATTTATTACGTACACCTATCTTAAACTAATGCAGTCTAATACTAGAGTCCTGCCACAAATCCTCCTCCATGAAACTTAAAATGTTTAGTTTCGGAGGTGTTGATTCAATTGTATGATAATTTAGGAGGCTGTAGTTTGTGGTACTATTGATTATTAAATTATACTGGGAGGTATTGGAACAGAACACAAAATGCACCAACAAAAGAGGGTTACATTTAAAAGTGCAATTTTCTTTCAATTAAATTGAAATGAAAATGCTATTACGATAAATATATTTATTGGTCAACTATTCCTAATCTAAGGAGAGCTGAAACAACACAGGCTTGTATGTTGATAATAAATGATAAGACATGCACATAAACCTTTTTACAGCATCAAATATTACTTGGATAAAGTGGAACCGTTTTGCAAAGTGAACCAAACTTTTTCTCTACATTTGGATTACATATTATGGAAGTAAAAACGATTGTCCTCATTGGTTACTGTACCAGTGTTCATTTAAGCAAAGGAAACTGAGAAAATCACCTCATTCCTCGTCATCTGCTGGGATTCCAAGCTCCTCGTCTGTCCATGCAGAGGAGTCAGGCCAGGGGAAGTGACCCTACAGAAGAGGCAAGAACCTTCATTTAACATTTCCATTTTTAATTAATAGATTATGTACCTGACAGGTTTGTACAGTATGGCATACTGTAGATAAACTTACACATACACAAATTACAAATACAGTGTTTACCTCGACTGATTCTAGCTACTTTCCTTCTTTCTGCTTTTTATGTTCAGACAAAAAAGTTGTTGCTTTAAGATACATTTCCCACACTGTTATAGCCTTACTTTAAAACATGTAACGTTACTTAGTTACTTTACCCCACTGCATCCACCTGCAGTAGAGTGTCTGGAGGGCTAGACGGTGTGTACTAGTACACGTTTACTTACCAGGACTGCATCAGGGTCGTGCCAGCAGTGCCAAAGGATCCAGAACCACATGGCACCGCTCAGGAGCTCGGACTCGAACTTCTGTTTCTTCGTTATCTGAGGATATTGCCTGTACTGGGGCTCGATATGCGGTCCACCGCTAGCCCTAAAACATTTAAAAAAAAAACTAATTTAAAATCCTTGTTACGGCGAAATTAGTTCATTTGTAATATAGACTGTCATTTAAGATGGTGTTCAAAGTTTAAAGAACTTAAATATTTCTAGTTTACCATTGTGTAAGCAAGTGTTTTTCTATAGCTAAAGATGCTAGCAGGCTTGACAATACTTACTTTCTGGTCGTTATTCTTTGCGTACCGCGCCTGAGGAGCTGACTTCCGGTCCGAAGGACTCCCAACGCCCGCCCAAAAGAAGACATGGTTGCTAATTTAGCAAAACACCAGTCTTATTTTTGGTTATTTGTTGAGATTTTCGTGAAGAACTGCCCTGTTCGTCGAGGAGTCACCTTCTCCCCTTGTCAATAAACGACCTCTCAACAACGACGGCTGTGATTGGACAGAGAGTGACTACTTCCGTTGTTTCTCTATACTGATTGGCTGATTGGCTAACAACTTGAACATTACAGCGCCCCCGTGTGGTCTCCAAGGGACAGTACTTTCTCTTTGCGTTCTGCTGTCAATTATTTATTAGTTTTTATATTATTATATATATATATATATATATATTATTAAATTTTTTTAAATTATATAGTTATAGCTAATTTTAGGTACTTATGTTGACATACACATTAATGCATCAGAAATATGAATCCAAAAACATCATATATATATATATATATATATATTATATATATATAAAAAAAATAGTAAAACACTGACGGGGACTATTTCTGCAGGACTTTTACTTGAATTTTGCTGATAATACTTACATACCTTTACTTTAATATGGCTTTGCATGTAGGATTATGACTTGTACTTTCAGTGTGGTATTGTACCTGAATACTTCTTCCACCTCTGAAACATGACTGAGTTGGCTGATTACTGTTTTCTGTATTTCATTTAGACACAGCTGGAAGTTGGAACACTGAATTGTTTACCTCTTTTCTATTTTATGCTACCATTGTGTCACAACGTTTGTTAATCTTTTTATATTACCGAGGTCATAGTTGTCAGAACAAATCAAGTTTTATCGATTCGTATTCAACACTTGTTTATTTAAATAAAACTTCACACTAAAGGGCAGGTACACAAAAAAACTCTTGGTTATAATACAAAGAAATATACATTATGTTAATAGAAATGGAAAACATAGCCAGTTAATGCGTCCGTTTTGCCTGCACGGTCCACTAGATGGGGTCAAAAGCTAAAACAAAGCGGGTAAAGGGAGCTCTACGGTTGTATATGACCGTTTATCCTCGTTAAGAGGAAGACGTCTTATAGTGTGAAAAGTGGAGGAGGAACATTGAGTGCTTATGTAACTGTGTTATACAGAGAAGAGAGTGCATTTAAACAAGAACGTCAATTTATCGTGATGTGAAACAGGAAATAATAACATTGTGGCGAGAACGCGCACGGTGGTGGTGCCGCCGCCCAAGAGTGCGCGACCTCGACCCGTGCGTGCGCTTAAAGAAAGGAATCCTCGACGCCATCTTGTTTCCAGTCCACAACGGTAAACATCTGGTATAACGACTGGAAGTCGTTTTTATCGCCAGACGCAAACTGTGAAATGTCCCACTCCGTGTGTAAAACACAAGTCGTTATGTCGACCCATCTACATTTTACCCACCGGGAAGCCTCTTCGCATATATAAATACACACACGGTACGTTGTTACCTAATGGCGCCTGGTCGTCGATGCTCTCCGGTTGCGCCCCTCTCCCCTCACAGCTCAGAGCCCGCCCACAAAACACTATCTACATGATGTCATCGGAAACCAACCATTTCTCAACAAAAAAAATAGAAATTTTCATTTGTTTCTAAACCTCCCATTAAATGTGCGTCATTATCTTAACATAGTGAGAGGTCAGATCATCTTCAGACCAAAAACGCGGATATGGGCACAACGGTCATGGATAAATGTGATCCTCTCCGAAAAAAGTACTCGTTTCATCGCTGCGTCCTCGTCTACGAACGTTTCCGTTAGGGTGACGGTGGCTCGAGCGGCCCAACCTTTACCTCCGTCCTCCCGCAAGTTTATTTCAAACAACCTCGCCGCCCGTGCACCAGCATTTGCAGGGTTTTGCAGCGGTCCTTCACGAATGCGCATGCGCGGGGGGATGCGGTTTCGGGTGGGGGGAGGGGTCAATAAATGGAAACGATGAGAGCATCCTCTCTCAAACAAATGATGTCAAAGGGATTTCTACAGACATATTTGTGGAGATTTGACACTGACCGATTTACACTCAACGATAAAGCTGTCGGGAAGATTGCTAGAATCATTATTTTGTTGTGTGTTAAACATGTCAGAGCTCATGTGAAGTGATATGGTTGTTAAATAAATCCAATAGGGTTGTAAATTGAAACGACTAGACAGCTGATAACACAGACAAATAAATCATATTTTACACATGCTTTGATTTGGGATTTCTTTAGTGATTGAAGTGAAATTGTTTATCCAGATATTTGCATGTATCAAACATGTAGGCTTTAGTGTGCATGTTTTATTATGTATGGTCTGCCAACTTTATTCTTGATTTACTGTTAATGGTCAGTGTTTAATGGGTACCACATCAGTTCAATAAACAAAATGCTGCTCTTGTGTAAGGGGTTACATAACAGCTTAGTTGCCTCCTCCTGTGTTGGGTAGTGAATTTTGGTGCTTCTTTTCAGCCATGCCAGTGGTAAAAGCAGAGATTCTGGTCCTAAATAATCGCAATAAACAATCTGGTCTGGCCAACTCAGCCTATATTTTGGGATGTCCACTTGTCACTGTAGCCTAAGTCTGTTAAAATATCTAGAGAAACAAAAGTAGATATTAAATGTAATATAAAACTGGCTATATGAGGGTTAGTGTTAAGTCAAAATATGCCCTTTGACCCTGAGAGGAAGACCAAACCACCGTATAAAAACATTCCTACTTTCACAAGATGATCATGTAGATTGCACGGGCATTAATGTAACCACAACACCACACTATTGCAATGTGTTACATATTGCATTCTGCAAGATGTATTTGAGGGGCTATTTTTAAAATCCTAACAAAAACAATGATTAAACCACCTGTAATGTGACTTCAGAAAGTTTACTTTACACTTATAAGTCATTCAACATGCTAAGGTCCCATTTCTATTCATGCATTGTCTAAAGAGTAAAGCACAAAGTAAATTCAGAGCGTTACCGACATAAATAGCAGACTTGAGTCTTGAGGAATCACAGTCGTGGATGCGCAATGGAGCGCGGTCACGGTTGCCCCTGTGAAACCGGGAGGGTAGCCCCGCAGTATGTGGAGGCGGAGCTCGGGTTTAGTGATGGGGAGGGAGGGGGGCTCGTGGGGGAGGCGGAGTCTCGGCAGTCCTGGCAGGGCCGCCATTTTTGCAAAGGGAAAAGAGACTGGTTTGAGGGGATCTAATTTCGAAAAGTCTCCGATGACTAGGGCACTGTTTTAACGGTTTCGAATATATTTATAGTCAAAAATTGGGTCACCTCGTAGACCAAGAAGCGATTGATTTTTCACTCGAAATGACTCTTTAGCGGACAAGTTAATAGACAAACATTTAAAAGCTTTGCTAGGGATCCGCAGTGTGTGGACAGAAGTATTGTTTTGGTTGTGGAAGCTGTGCTGAAAGCGACGGGGGTCTCTCCCAGGTCCCCTAATTCGCTCTTCAGATCATACAGAGTGGACATAAAACGGTGAGTAAACTGCATTACGTGGTAGTTTAAAGGTGAATACAAACCTGTAAGGCTATTGTTGGCTTTAGTTAGCTTGGCTAGGCTAACGTAGTTGTAGTATCAGCTGAGTTTAGCTTGCTAGCTAGCTGAGCAATATCATCCAGGGTCTATTACGGTAGATGTCAATTTATTTCATATTTGCCTAGATAATGATTGAAAAAAACTGCCAACTAGGTGACGCAAGTTTCCCAAAATGTCATGTTGGCAAGCGTAACGCCAGGAGACCGATTGCTAACTAGCGCATGCTACTAGCTCAAATTAGCTCGACACAGACCGACTCTTTGATAGTGTGGCGATACAAGAAACGTCACACAAAGTTATCAGGTCAATATTATTCACAGGTAGCAACGATCGGTGTAAGCGTTTGCTACACGCGTTAAAGCAGCTTTAAGTCCAAATATATATACGTCAATGTTATAAAGGTAACGTAAGACAGAAAACGCTGCAATTAGATTAATGGCTGTCCCACAACGTCTTTGATACAGCACACTGACTCGGTCAACAACTGCTAACATTGTCAACTTGTCCTTAAAAGTACGATGTATATTGATGTTATTCTGACGGGGGTCTCACTTCGTGTTGGTTTGACACAGAAACAGAAGAGGCCATGTTGCGCACGGTTTCATTCGCTTTAGTGTCACTAATGTGACCTCCTAAATATAACCGCTTTATTTGCACATACTTTACTTTACTATACATCAGCTACGGTCTGTCAGAAAAACGCATCATTCATTTCTGACATGTGCTACTTGATAACAGCATTTGCAACACCCTCAGCCAGCATGAAAACAGTACATTTTAGCGTTAGTTACAAACTTGAATTTGGTCGTGGTGGCTCCCACCCTGCATTATTTCCGTTCAGCGAAAATCATACAAAGCCAGAGAACAATGAGCTTTTACATGCATGTAACGTCAAAGAGAGATATGAAGATGTTTAGTATGTTATCTACAAGACTACTCAAATCAAGACCAGCTGGTATAATAGCTTAGATGCCGATAGCTACATTGCGCAGTAATCTCAGGCTACTGAGCTTTTAATGGAATTGTAGTTATGACGAGAGGTAATCGGGAATAGACCCGATGCCACACGACTAACTGACGACTATTATACGTTATAATCGGACATAAACGTACATTTTACATTAATTTAGATTTACGGTTTGTATTGAGTTCTAATGATGCAAGCGTGGGGGAGGGGGTGTTGCATTTTGGGCAACTCGCCCCAGTCATACAATTTGTAACCCCATCTTCCTGCTGAAATACAGGAAGATATTTCAGCAGGAAGTCGCAATTGGCTACTTTACATGACCTTAAAACAAATACAAGTATAAATGTGCAGTCGCTCTGGTTTGCCTCGTTGTCGCCCTTTCCTTGTCTGTGACGAGTCGAGTATTAATCCACTTCTTTCGTGTCGGTAATAGCTCAGCTCGCTAACTTTAACCCTCTACGCATTATGTCGTTAGCTTCCGATGGCTAACGTTACTTTCCACGGCCATTTTTTTGGCGTTTATATACGGCCCAAGTAAACAGATACTACATGCATCATTGTGCTAAACGCTGTTTCTTTCGCTCTTTTTGCATACCGGTCAAAAAAATGTCAAATTTAAGGCTGTTCGTGCGTCGATTGTTTCGCCATTGCTACATTTCCAGACGCCATTGCTGGCCATAATTGCTAGCCGATTAGCTTCCTAGGCTTTGCTGTCGACGAATTCACAAAAAAGCTCTAATGGTAACAACACAGAGACTGTACCGACAGAGTGATACTTAAGTTAGAGTGTATGAAAGAGGCGATTGAATGCATTCTTGGGGGGATTTTCCTCCCATGGCGAGGCTCCCCTGGCCACACGATTGTCTCGCAGTCCTGAGAAAAGCGCTATGAAAATGGCGACAGCACCAGGGTGTTGTGGTGTAACATAATACAACGTTGTACCCTCCACACCCCTATCGGCAGGACTGACTGCAGCGCCGACACACTCACTGGGAAGCAACTACACAACACAAGGATTCTTTTTTTTAAATTTTAGTTGAGTTTAAGCTTTTCAAAAACGTCAAAACAATCTAGGTCATTCATCGACAATACTGCGCTTTTTTTGTTGGCTTGTAGTAACATTCACCGACGCTGTTGAGGCTGTTCTCCCAAAACGAATTACACAGTATCCCTGTAACATGCGTCACGGCTTATGCTGCCGCCAGTGTTTCGTGTGGTAATGTTGGATGATGGGACACGAGGTTTATTATCAAAGAAAATTAGATGTAAGTACTGCAAAATAGAGAGAGCGCACATTGATGTACTTGTTGCCAGCATTATGTTTCATAAAGGTACACAAGCATAATTCTTTGTCAAAATATATGTATTACTATATGTATTACAGACATCCTTTTCCACATAAGCACCTCCCTGAAATAGTCTTTACTAAGTTAACATTACATAGTTGTCCCCTACATACATGTTTTGCATGTATCTCCTTTATTGTGATAGAAATGCAGTCTGTATTTAATTAAAAGACATGTTTATGTGAGTTGCATAGTTATAACGGGTACACAATAGTCGGATGCTTATCATTCATATTGCTTCTGCACAATCCCATATGTTGAACCTTGAATGCCAGAAATGTGCCCTAAAATTGTATTTGAACACAGTATCAACATATTAGAATTAAGAGAAATCACAGCTATTTTCCAGGATAGTGTTTTCAAGCCTTTGGGCTCTCACAAAGCCCTGTGATGTTGTGGCACAGCTGTCTTTTCTTCAACCTCACCCTGTGGGACAAACTTTGGCACTTTGTTCAGCTGAAATGCCTGTTAATGACTAATACCAAGTAGTGTTTTTTTCTCTTTTCCTACTGATCGTTTTAATGTCAGTCCAGTGAATAAAAAGTAAATTTCGCAGTTACTGAAGCACATTTAATCACAGATATGCTTAGTTACATTGTAGTTCAAACCATCAACAATACACATGTGATTTACATGACTATAAACAGCTGTTTAGCTGTAGGGTGAGAATGTTATATGGTTGTCAACCTCATGCAAGCCATCAGTGTTAGACTAATAGATGCTTGTTTGACTAAACCGCCTGTCCGTAGCAGGAATAACGCATGACAAAGGCCTTCAAACCCCTTCAAAGCATACCATGTGAAATAAGCAGACACTAGAAGGACAGTTTATAGTCAGTTTATCACTACTCGTATCATAAACATCACTAAGCATTTGAATGGTCTGTATAGCTTCTAACCATTGAGGTTCTGAGTCATTGTAATGAAGTTTAGCCGTCTGTGTGGTTCACATAATAGTAAGTGCTAAAGGGTCTTCTCTTGGGTGGAGGGTTTATTACTTATTAGATGAGTGAGAGGGCCCTTCTGTGCAGTGCTTAATCAGTCTCTGCTACATAATACACAAAGTCCCAAGCCATCTTGTTCTTGCTTGTAAAGGAGCAGAGGCCTCTGTCCTAATACTCACTCCTTTTCCCCCTCTTCTGTCTACATGATATTGTAGCTGAAAGTGTTAAATACCGGACCAGCTGTATGTGTGCCTGGTTGCCTTGTGCGGCAGCAAAGTGTGTTTGCTTGCTTTGTTGACAGAGATGGTGACTGGAGGTGAGCTGCCACAGGGACAGGCAACTATGGCAGGTGGCAAGGAGACTAGTAGTCTCAGATGACACCTTTCCTCTCAACTTAACCCCTAGCGAGACACGCATAAGATCAAAAAGCCAGCACCGAACTATTTCATTTTTCAGTGTGCGCAGCAGCGAGAGAGAGTGAGACGAAAACAATAAAGAAGTCAAGCAGGTGCATAGGATGTTTATTGGTGTATTGACTTATTGACAGAGCGGATGAAGGCCACATACTCCTCTGCTTTCTCTTCGACCCTCTTCCTGTACTTGGAGGAGCTCCTCTTGTTATTGTGCTCATCCCAGTCTCCAGACAATAAAATCTCATCCCCGAAACAGTAGCACATCTGTGTAGGTGAAGTGTGTGTGTCTCTATAGATGCATACCTCACCTTGTGTGTCTGTGGCCTGGTCTCCAGTGATCTCACTTGTGTGATACCCAGACACTGAGAGACCCAGAGACAAAGCTGCCTGGCTCTGGGGCCCAACACAGTCACATGGTATCTCAGCTGGGAGGAGAAGGGCTCAGGTGACCTGTTTTTGTGCAGCTAGCTGGGCCTTAACAGATCCCTCTTTAAGCTAGCAAGCTGCCTCCCCGACAGGTGGCTTTAGGGCTGAGGCTGCTGATGCTGCAGCCCTACCACACCTCCTTCACCTCCTTCCTGTTGTTGTGCCCGTCTTACAATAGCATGCATGGGTAGTAGCACGAGGCAGGATGGGCTGAATAAAGGGGGGGATATGCCATCAATGTTGGTGATGTAACGGCACTGCGGACCAGGCGTGAAATTGATCCTCGAACACTGCTCTAATGGGACCTCTGAGTAGCTCTTACTATTCTTTTGCCCGTAGATGTTGTAGTTGTCTCTCTCCATTTTCTCTGGACCCGCATGAACATTGATACCTAAAATTTTAGTTAGCTGCACATTGCATTCTCCAAATGCTGTAATTAGCTTCTAGCTGCATGCATGTGTGCCAGGATAGCGCTCCATGAACGAGAGACGAAATAGTATCGGCCTTCAGTCACACAGCTAAAGATGCAGTGCAATGTAACGTACACATGTCTGATTTGTTAAATGTTAAAAACGGACTCACCCATGACCACACAGAGCGTGGCAGTGATACTCCTTAAGCAGGAGCGAGAGGGAGCTGGAGAGATGGTGCCCCGGGGCTCTCTTGAACAGACATTACTCGGACTACAGGAGGGCTGCCCCAGCTTTGCTGCCAGATCCCGATCCTACTGACTTTAACTCACACACTCCCTGACTGTTTGAACTTAGCACAGAGGATATTGCTTTTCTGTCCTTAGGATGCTGCATTAGGATTATATGTCTCACATTTTACCACATCACAACCATATAAATATGCCATTGCAGATGTAACATGTGGCAGCCCCTGAAAATCCTCCTAAATTGTCTCATTTATTGTTTACTAGTTGCTAGTTATAAGACACTCTCCTCATCATCTGACTCCTAAATTGGCTGATCTCTACAGTCAGCTGAGGTATTGGCTTACACTCTCAACAGCACAGTTCCTATTGTGGCCACAAAAAAAATTGCTTGTGTGGACCGTATCCCCCGCTGTATTGATGTATGACTTCACCTTCAGTATTCAAGTGCAGAGGGAGTTCTGGCAGCCATGGGCACACTGATTTATGAAGGACGGGGCAGATGCAGTGTGTCCCACTGTGGGTACCGGGAAGAAGAGGGCCGGGCCTACATTCCATCTGGGTCACGCTTCTTCCTGTGTACATGACTGCATTTGTAAGAGTTTTGTTTTAATCCATTTGTTTATGAGCTGAGTCATTGCAGCCAGCTCTGAGAACGGTGTGAAGTCGCATCAGCTTGGTGGGGTGGGGGGGGGGGGTTCAGTTGGAATCCCTCATTTTCTGTTGCTCCTCCTACTTAACGAAAAGCATAATCTGCCGAGACTTGGCTGCGAAAACAAGAATTAAAACACTTACGCATAGAGCGGTGGTAATAAGCTGAGAAGAGAGGAAAGCTGTCGTCTGTAGCGGCATTGGATTTTTAGAGTGTGGTGATGTGGGTTTTCCCTCACTGACTTCAGTGCGGTTCGGTCTTAAAAGGATAGTTATTCCCCCCACACAATGACGTGACTGTCCCCTTGCTGAAGGAGGGAAGGAAGGAGGAGAAAGGAGAGACTGGCTTACGCTATATGTGCTCCACTCTGCCACCCAGAGTCCACCCAGGTCTAGGCTGTGTAGCGTCACTGTCAGACAGACCCCGTGTACACCTCCCCCACCTCGCTGCCCTCTGAAATGGAGGGGCTTCTAAAGCTCCTTACAGTGCAAGGAAATCTGTGAAGGGAGCGCATGAAAGAGGTGAACGGTTTTAGAGAAAACAGACGCTCTGCACACCGAAATCACTTCCATCCCGTGGCTCGTTTTCACTATTGTCCACTTTGGCTACATGTCTTTCTTCATGTCCCTCTTCTACTCACCCTCCCATGTGCATGTTCCCCATTTTCCCCACCCCTGTGTTTCCATAACCAGCAGTGGATTTGGCCAAAGGTGACTTTAAATGGTCTCTCCCGGGCTCCATGTAATTTGGAGCTGCGTCTGCGACACTCCCCCTTCGCTCTGCGTTACTGTCTCAGGTTTATTTAGGAAATGTACAAGAGGAGGGAGAGAAATCCGGCTGGGCGGGGTGACTGGGCACAGGAAAGGGGGGGGGGGATTTTTCTTTTCTTTTGCTTTGGCTGTGTTTCTCCAGTGTGATGGACATCTCTTCTAGAGGAAGTAGGAGGAGGAGCAGGCAGAGGCAGTCACAGTGCAGTTCAGATTTAGTCAGGAATGCAGCTGTACTGTAATTTTTTTCCACCCGCCTTTTGTTAGTCTCAACTGTGTCTGGCTGTAGCGCAGTGCATGTATGTTTGCACACCGATCTTCCTTATGGAGAGGAATGTTTGAAAGGACAGGGGGGGGGGGGGGGTATTGGTTTATCTGTGTGCGTGTGTGCGCATTCCTTAGTTGTGACAGCAGGATTCCCTGGGTGAAATGGAGACAAACCTAGTGGACGAGGGAACGAACAGGCTGCTTCAGAGGAAAGCTCTTTACCAGTGCTAAAACATACTGGGCCTTTCAGATGACACAAAAGAAGAGAAGTCTGTCATTTCAGTGTTTTTTGGCAAAGCGGCCTATCCTTGTTCTAGTTACATCAGCTTCAATCGTGAAAGGCCTCTCTGCTAGTGATAGTGCCCCTGCTGTTTAACCCATTCACTCACTAAACACAGAATCAGAAGAGAATTTGGAGGGTGATCCCATCAGCAGCCTTGGCTGACAAACAGGGGTCTTCTTCCTGCTATTAATTAGGCCTGGAGCTGACAGCTGTCATGTCTGTGAGCCTCTTGCCAGTCCTGCTGGCTCTAATAGTGCATTTGCTGGAATTAGTACCTGAAATTACTCTCACGGCTGTTTGTTTTTTCCCTATTTAAAGAATCTTAAGTTGTGTGTTCATCCCCATGTGAACTATGAATTCCCTTGACAATTAACCCGGCAATGAAATCAGTTTTCAGACATGTGTGTTGACATGTTTCAGAGGACAAGCCAGAATAGGCAGTCCCATCATAGGCGTGCAGAAACATGTTTTGGTGCGTTATTGCTTGCTAAGTGTGTAAAGTATTGTCCCTGCTAAATACATGACATATTCCTGCTTTGTAACCCCTCTCCCGTGTAGACCCCAAGCCACGATTTGAGCCTTTTGTTTGGCCCCAGTGTCCATGAGCAGGCGGAGGTGTGACCTCCAGCCTATTTTGTCTCGGCATCTGTCCCTCACATTAATCCCGCTTATCAACAGAACTCTCTGAATCAGAGGCAGCCACACGGACACATATGCTCCCGTCTGGACTCGCCTCAGACACAAATACATGGCTTAATATATCAATACTTTTGCTAGTATATGATTTATTAGTTAGTCCAACCGACCTCCCACTTTGGGACCAGAGGGGCACTACATTCAATGCCTGACAGTCAATTATTGATGAAACGATCTTACTTGATCTCTCGCAGCGTTTTTCCATGTGAATAACTAGAGACTCTAACAGTAGTAACAATCAAAATGTAAGCTTTCATATCAGTAATACGTGAGAGAGTCTCTGTGTGTGTGTCGTCTTTTGGATAAGTGGGATTGAGTGCTTAGAATAGAGCAGTCCTTTTCAGTCGAAGGGGGGAAAAATGGCTTCTACATGTTGTTGAGTTTTTCCTCCCTCCTTTCATGGCGGCTGGCTGCTCTGCGCTCTCTTGCTCCCCTTTGTGGGAGCTTCCTTACAGTGCAGCCTTGTGCATTCCTGGCAGATAGCGTGTCGAGGCTGCTTTAGCGCAGTTTGCAGCAGCAGCTCACTTACACAGTATTGTATCCTCTCCCTTGTCATCAGTCAATACCTCAGCTTGGTAGCTCTGTCAGAGGGGAAATTCCTATCAAACACTTCCCTGTCAAACGCCGTTCTTGGTCTGAAAGTATGAATCATGCATTAACGTGTTCTGGAAATACCCCGTTTTCACTATGATTTGTAATTTGGGGTTTGCTTGGTACTGCAGCCTCGCAAGTGCTTTTGTTCTTGGTATGAAATCAATCACGCATTGTGTACACATCACTAACTGGTCCCTTTCTCTTTTGTCTCTCTACCCTCCTCTCCTACTACATGCTCAGGCCTTGTGGATGCACTTAGATGTCTGCAATGACTGCTGTGGCTGGCATGCCTCAGTGTTTTGGACTCCCATTCTCTGGACTCAGTAGGACAAGAACTGATCAGCAGAGAACGTCATGAGCATAGTCATCCCAGTAGGGGTGGACACAGCAGACACCTCGTACCTGGACATGGCTGCAGGCTCAGAGTGAGTAACACTTGACAAACACATTGTTCACACCTTTTTTAATGCCCCCCTCATTCATTCTTGCATATTTGTCTTTGCCAAAAAAAGTTCATTCTCAGTTTCACTACCTCTGTTCTCATCGCTCACCCTTCTTAGGTTTGGCTTCACTCATGCATTTGACACTCTTAGTCAATATGATTCCCTCTCCTATGCCCAACATGCCCTCTATTATGAGTAAAGCAGCTCTATTATATTCTTAATTTAAATTCTGTCTTTTCACATGTTTACAAAGTTAATGGAAAGGTATTTTGCAGGGCCCCTAAAGTGTCTGCTCTAATGGACAGTTCAGTCTTACATTGATTGTACTTTCACTCAGCCGTTGCTCATCACATTGACTCTGTTCTCAGCTATTAACGACATCTGCTTTTTGTGAATCTGGAAGCCCAGAATGTAGATGTATGTCTGCTGACTGTGTTCATAACACTGACTGTGTGAAGCGTACACAACATCATTTCCCCTTTGATCCTTTACTTGATGTTTGCATCAAGTTCGCTGCATTGAGTCGGTGACACAGAAATGCAACAAGGCTCCTGTTGCCTTCTCCCCTTGTCTCCTATAGTCCCGTCAAGGACATCTTCCCGGTCAAATAAATGAAGCAAGAAGATCTCGTATGACTAAAGAATAAATCACACGTCACCAACTTATGGAGGGGGCTCCTGTCTCTTTAAAAAAACGAGGCATTGCCCTCGTATTACCATGGTACCCTCGCTCCCCCTCCCCTCTGCACTGCGCAGGGCCTGTTGCCATGGTCACTGGCCCTGAGTGACAGGTGGTCCTCACATAGACATTGGCGTCTTAAACAGTCCCACCGGGGGTAGAAGTAGAGCCGTGACTGTCTGCGTCCGATCGCCTGCTGCAGCTTTTATTCAAAAGCAGATAACGAGCTTGAAAAGGGGGCTTCCAGCTGCTACTGCATCCAGACCAAAGGGACCTAGCGTAGCTGGACATGCATATATATATATATATATATATACACACACATACACACACACACACGCATATACACGCAGCTCTTTGGCGTATTGTGAGTGCGCCAGCCGAGTTAGCGGGGCTGGTTACTCACCAGCAAAACAGCGTCCCCTACTCGTCGCCCCTGAAGTCTGCAGCAGCGTGACCAGCTGTTGTCTAATGCAGTAGCGTGTCCACAGTGACACACTGGAGCTCGCCGTGCGCGCTCACGTCAAACTGGGATACGTAGTGTTACCATGGAAGCAAGTGGGGAGTACTTAAGGAGTGAAGGCGTTGCCTCTGGCTTGTTCAGTGCTGCTCTCTTTTTCTTTCCTCTCCTGCTGTTGATCTCACCTCGTCCACTCTGCCTCTCTCGGCAGGTGTTTTAATCACATCGGTTCTTCTTTTGTGAAATACTCTTGACACGTATGGGCTATAAACAGTGCATACCTGGCAACACACCTCAATTCTCTTCATTTCCTTCTCTCCCTCGTCGTGTATCTGTTCATGTTTTGAGTCTGATCATGACATATCTGCAACCCTCTTACTCATGTGTACTCTAACTCTAGGCCCTCCTTTCCACCTCCCAGGAGTGTAGTCATGAATGATACAAACCCCTCCAGCTATAAACGCATGCATTCAAACACGCTTTACTTCCTTACTGAACAGGCTGGCTCACATGTTTGTCTACTGCATTTCTTTCTCTCACTGCCTCTCTCACTGATTCACTTACTGAAACTAAAAGAGTGCGAAAGCCCAATTACTTTATGAATAATCCCCCTCCTTTAACCACTTAATGATACATGCTTTGGACAGATATTTAATCTATGTATTATAAAATATAGACTTTGATCTGGTTAACCATTAATAGGAGGAAGTTATTGAGCCGCCTGCACTCTCTTAAGTATGATTTTTTTTATTTTTTTTTTTTTAATTCTCCCCCTATCTTTTTAGCCAAGCTCTTTCCACACATTTAAACAGTTTAGATTCTTCTATGTGTCAGTTAATCTTTTGTGCACACACACACACACACCTACCTTACACTGGGTCCGCCTCCAGACCTCATGCATGCACTTACGTTTTCACTTTGACAGTGAATACTTGAGCGGTAACGCATACAGGAAGTGTTGCACATTGCTCTTACGGCGTGCAACAAGAGAGATAGGGCTGAGAAGGACTCACGCAGGTATCGTATCACCACTTTACCTTGAGATTCTAGATTTTCATTAATACTTGCTCCACCTACGTAATTGTTACCTATATATCTCCAACTGTGCTGGTTCTTTTCTGAGTCTCATTGTAATCAAAGCTGAACAGTTTTACATGTACAGAAATGCTGCATGGCCTGTTCAGAGCTCCCATAGTTTGTTAGCCCTTTGTACCCATTGTACTCCGTATATCTGAGAGGCTGTCCAGTATGCAATGTGAGCTGTTCTCCATGTTTTTTGCCTTGTTTACAGAAACTTGTTGGCAGTGGCTCTCATGGATTTAGTTGCTGTATGGTGTACTTTTAGAGTTGAGAGACGGAGCAGAGGAGGAAAGAAGCTTCAGCAGCTGTCACTTATACCGACACTCCTTGATGGTTTTTGTTTGTCTCCGACCTCGGAACAGTTTCCTACATAGGACTCTATGAAAAGAGAAGATTCACGTGATGTTTTTGCATGATTGATTCACGAATGCATGTATCTGAATAGCTGCCGCACCTCGCAAGTGGATTGTGCTTGTCCTGAAGTGTTTCCCTCTTTCTTTTTCTTCCCTCTTTACACCCAACTATCTTGTCTCATGCCATGCGTTATGGCAGTTCCCCTTCTCTCTTCCTCTAGAGCCACCCCTTCAGCAACCGAAGAATAGATTAGTCATGTCATCATAAGGGTGGGTTGGTCTCAAACGGCCAAACAGGCTTCCTTCTTAACTGCGTTGTGATCCTGGGAAAAGTGGATCTACTGGTTTTGAGTACATGGTTTAGTTGTTTTGTGTGGATGACAGACAGCACATTTGAAGTGATTGTCTGCCTTGTGGATGTAGGTTCAGACTTCATTTATTTTGACATGAAGTAGTATTATTACTACGACTCTCAGGCATGACTTTTACAGCCAAGGTGACATGACAGCAGGTACAGTCAGTGGTGGAAGAAGTATTCAGATCCTTTAGCAAACATATCACAAAATGTACTAGAAGTATTAAAAGCAAAAGTACTCGTTCAGCAGGAAAATGGACCATGTAACCGAGGTGTTGAAGAGATTTTGAGACTTCTGCAATACAAATTTATATTCTTTTTTCTTTCTTTGCTTTTATCTTTACTTGAAACATCTGAGAAGTTCAGTAGGGAAATGCAGTATATCTTAATGTGTGTTAAAATCTTGTGTTTAGCAACTATAGCTGTGAAACTTGCAACACTTACCCCTTAAATGGTAGTCTAGCAAAGTAAAGTGGAAGTATAAAATGGAAATACTCAAAGTACAAGTTGGAATTGTACATTATTAAAGTACTTGCACTTTGCCCCACTGGGTGTGCAGTGACCTACTGCCCCCAGGTCCCCTGACAGTGTGACTGTTTTTAGCATGCGTCCATATTCTACTTCTGTGTCGCCAGCACTAGCTCCCCTGCTAAGCATACTGCCGCGCACACACTTCCTAACAGACTTTGAGGAAGAACAATTACTCCGTGTGTACACCTTGTTATCTGAGGTTGTTTTTTTTTGTCAGTGTACTGTAATGTGTGCTCTCTGTTTGTCTCTCTGCTCAGCAGACCAGAATCGGTGGAGGCCAGCCCTGTGGTGGTGGAGAAGTCCAGCTACCCACACCAGATCTACAGCAGCAGTTCTCACCATTCCCACAGTTACATTGGCCTGCCTTACGCTGTGAGTACACACACATTGTTCTTCCCTTCTCACCCTAAGACAAATAACTGACAAACCTTCGGCCCTCCCTCTCTGTTAATCATTGAGCGTATGACTAGCTTGCATTTAGGTCAACATAGAACATGGACCGTAGTATTATAGGTGATGCAGGGAATTTTAAATGCAGGGGTTAGTTGATTAGTTGATTGACACACGATTAATCAGCAAGTTTTTTTGGGATAATATACCAATCGTTCAGGTAGTAATTTAAGAAAACGTGATAAACACTTCATGTTCACAGCTTCTCAAATGTGATGATTTTTCTTGTCTTATGGTAAAGTAAGTATTTTGGGGATTTGAACAGTGTTCATATGAAACAAGACATTTGATATAATCAACTCAGGCTTCATGTTTGATTAATGATTAATCAAAAGAATCAATTGGTTAATCGATAATGAAAATAATCTGTAGTTGTCCATATGCCTGTGAATCAGTAGTCTGTTCCACACATTACTACTCCTCCCTGCTGAATTATCCCTATGATAAACTGTCATTTACCTACACCTGGTGATCGCCCATCTTCCCTCCTTCCATCAGGACCATAACTATGGGGCGCGGCCCCCACCCACTCCACCGGCCTCCCCTCCCCCCTCCATGTTGATCCGACAAGGAGAGGGGGGGTTGTTTGTTCCAGGAGGCCAGGACGAAGCATCCAGGGGCACAACGCTCAGCACCTCAGAGGATGGCAGCTACGGGGCCGACATCACCCGCTGCATCTGTGGCTTCACCCACGATGACGGCTACATGATCTGCTGTGACAAGTGCAGGTAAACTGACCAGATTTTCTTCATGATCTAAATTAATTGGTGACTCACACGTGCGTTTCCTCATGTGTCCCAAAGTTGAAGCAACTTCAAATTGTGATATTTTTTTTTATTTTTATTTTAAAGTGTATTAAAAATCTTTTGCTGTGATTTTTGTCTTTTTTTCAGTGCCTGGCAGCATATTGACTGCATGGGCATCGACAGGCAGAACATTCCTGAGACTTACCTGTGTGAACGCTGCCAACCACGACACCTGGATAGAGAGAGGGCCATCCTGCTGCAGACCAGGAAACGAGAGTGTTTGTCTGGTGAGCAAGACTACACATATGTATATCTAGGCCCTAGTCTGCCTCAGAATGTTTTTGTTTACCTTTATGTTCAACAAAGTTGCAATATGATGACACGAAGTTGGATAAAATACAGACCGAAGGTCGTTATTTTGAGAGCTACATCTGCCACAGCAGGTTATGAGGGGTTAGAAGTTTTCTGTTAGAGCTCATAGATAGCTCTTTCAGTTCTGCTTTAACTGGCCTCTTTGCTGCAGTAAACTGCCAGATTGTTATTGAACCCAGGAGGTTGCAGGCTGTGTCAGGATGCCGCCTCCTCAGCCTGGGACACGCTGACACCTGCTGGACAAGACGCGAACTCCTTTTCTAATGTGTGCTGTAGCATACCTCATCTTCCATTGTTGTAACACAGCTGGCTCTCTATTTTGGCCTGCAGCAGTGTGCAGTCTTTTATATCTTTTTCCAGCACTCCCTCCTCATAACTAATATGCATTTGTTTGCTTATTCAGATGGTGACACCAGTGCTACAGAGAGTGGAGACGAGGTGCCGTTAGAGCTCTACTCCACCTTTCAACACACGCCTACCACCATCACGCTCACCACTGGGCGCCTTGGCCATAAGCAGACTGATAAAAAACGTAAAAAGAGTGGCGATAAAGAGTCTCCAGCATCCTCTGCCCGAGCTAAGAAGGTCAGATTCAGTTCATTTATAATGAACCAAATCAAAACACATTATGTATTACATCCTTATTATATATTATTGTATACTTCAATTAATAGTTTTTGATGTCTTTACTTTGTCTGGCAGGCCTTCCGAGAAGGGTCCAGAAAGTCCTCCAGAGTAAAGGTAAACTCACTGAACACAACACTCAGAGTCCTGTTGTCTTCCATCAGAACTTCAACCATTTGTACCAACGACTGTCGTGTTTTTTGTTTTCTTTCTCTCAGGGTGCTGCTCCGGAGCAGGAGCCGACAGAGCACCCGTCTTTGTGGGAGAACAAACTCAAGACGTGGATGGAGCGCTACGAGGAGGCCAGCAGCAATCAGTACAGTGAGGACGTCCAGGTCCTGTTGCGTGTCAAAGAGCAAGGCGATGGCAAGAGCCTGGCGTACAACACGCACCCCGCCTCTTTCAAGCCGCCTGTGGAGGTAAAAACCTATTTACATTAAAGTCAGATGTCCAAACTCACCCACTCTTATGATCCCTTGAACAGGACATGCATACCCTGATCATTTCTTATATTTAAGCAAATTTACCATCCCAGCTTCCTCTTTGTACTTTATTATAACTTAATGTGTTCCTTGTCCAGGATCTGCACTCATGCCAGAGTGTCTCTCTCTTCCAGAGTCAGGTTCAGAAGAACAAGAAGATCCTCAAGGCGGTGCGAGACTTGGCCCCAGACTCCCTCATCATTGAGTACAGGGGGAAGTTCATGCTTCGACAGCAGTTTGAGGCCAACGGATACTTCTTCAAGAGGTCAGGACACTAGTCACTTTTCAGAAGGACTTCTCCTTAGAGTTATTTCATATGAATGTAAATTGGATATTGCAGCTCAAACCAATTAACTGATATTAAGGGTTCTGGGGAATGTAGTTCATTACAGTGTGGTGTTTTTATGTGAATAATTGACATTCATGCTTTTCCCCTTTTAGGCCGTACCCCTTTGTGTTATTTTATTCCAAATTTGACGGACTGGAGATGTGTGTGGACGCTCGCAGCTTTGGCAACGAGGCACGCTTCATCCGTCGCTCCTGCACCCCGAATTCTGAAGTAAGTAAACGTCCGAAATAACTGATTTAGTACGTTAATCTTACCCATTTCAATTAAGTCAGCCCTTATGCACAGTTATAATATAGCATTACCTCTGTCCTCAGGTGCGGCACGTCGTTGAGGACGGCATGCTGCATTTATACATCTACTCCTTGAGGCCTATCACCAAAGGCACAGAGATCACCATTGGTTTTGATTATGACTATGGCAGCTGGTGAGTTCTGAGAGTAAACTTGTCAAGTAGCATGCAGAACCACAGTGGTATGGCAAGATCCTTTTGCCTCCTAACTTCACATTTCCCATCTTTCTTTTATGTTTCTTTCTCTTCATATTTGTAGTAAATACAAGGTGGACTGTGCCTGTGTGAAGGGCAACCAGGAGTGCCCGGTGCTCAAGCACAACCTTGAACCCACCGAAAACCTGGGCTCCGGAGGCCGGCGACGAGGGAGTCGCAAGGACAAGGAGACTGTCCGGGACGACCTGGGCCAGAACCAGAACATGGGTTTGGACTGTGACGGGAAGAGCAAGAGCGTAGGCGACGGCAAACAGAGGAAACTCTCTCCTCTCCGCCTCTCCATCTCAAACAACCAGGCAAGATTACACTTTTAATGAACAGCACACGAAACGCATCCACTCTCATCCTTCTTTTACACGTAACATACATATGTTACATGTTGAGACTCTGTCCACTATGGCATATTTATTGTTGATGTACATTTACCCTTGTGGTCCATGCATGCAATTTTGTTTGATCTCTGTTAAATGTGTTGTGCATGTGTTTTCCATTGTCAGTCACTCTACATGCTCTTTAGTTCCCTCTTTTCTCCCCATCAGCCCTTTATACATCCACCTCTGCCCCCTCCCCCCTCCAACTAAGAATTTTGACAAAATAGTTCAGATTTACTGTCATTGCACAAGAAGCTTTTGTGCCATTTGTCTGGCCGAGTTGTGACACACTCGGAGAATGGTGTTTCTCTCGGATGTGTTAACAGCAACAGAATTTCTCGTCTCTTCCAGAAAAGCAAATTTCACTTGCCATGACCAAGTCAAATTGTTTTTTAAGTTCATTCAAGCAGTTTGAAATCACAGAAATGTTGTTAGTGTCGAAGTATATTTCAAAATATGGTGCTTTGATCATTAAGAAATCATTCCCGTGTGTCACTAGCCTAACACTGTGGGTTAGACATCCCAAAATGTCTCAGCTGTAATTTCAGAATGATGAGATGAAAGATGTACCAACAAAGTAGATAAACAATGTGTAAAAGTCCGATAACAACCATATGTTCATACTAAAGGCAGGGCATGTCAGCTGCTTAGTGGTTGATTCTGTTCGAGGGTGCTGGTACAGCATGGAGTGTTTATTAACATCATTTATGAACAACAGTGAAAGACCAAAGACGAGTTCTGAGCATGTTTTGTTTTGTGCACAGATTGACCCCTGAAAAGTAGCAGAGTTGCTTCCCTCCTATATTTCAGTTTACTTCCCCTCCCTCCTCCCCTCTCCTCCCCTCTTACCTGTCTCCCCCCTCTAGTCTGTAGCTAGACTGACTGATCAGCCATGATAAAGCGCCATACCCCCCTCTCCCCTCCTCTTACAGGATCCTGAGTTATATGAGGATCTAGAAGACAAAACCTCCGTTAGCAATGAAGTAGAGATGGAGTCAGAGGAGCAGATTGCAGAGAGGAGGAGGAAGATGGTAAGTGTGCCAAGCTAGGGGGCTACAGCTTTTCTAATTTCTTTTTTGCCATGCAGCCACCCAGCTGAGAAAATGACAATAACAATGAGACTGTTGCTCTGGGTGTGGACCAAACCATTTGTCTGCTACGGGGCCTGTGGCTTGGATAGGAGCAGCTGTCCTCTATCTCCCTTCCATTAAACTACCCTCCTCTTCATCACTTATCTACTGCTAGTGCTCCCGCCTCTGTCCATGCCCTTGTTGATATTTTTGCTCAGTCGTACTTGTGTCTTTTTTAGTTTTTTCTTTTTTTTTTTTTTTTTTTTTTTGTTCTGCAGCTTTGGCTTCCCTCTTCCTCACAGTACTGAGGCTTCGTGCTTGTCTGTCATTACACAGTGACATTTATTTTCCTCATTTGCTGCCGGGTTTTTTTTCTCCAGCATATTAAAAAAATTAATCGGCCTCTCAGGGCCACATGCCTGTTAAGAACACCGTCTCCTGTCAGTGGGAACAAACCAGTATGTTGTATGTTAATGGAAGCTGAAACTGTCCCCCAGCGTGCGTTATAGTTCAGAGTATAGCTCTCCTCTCACCTTCATTGTGGCTTGAAGTTTAAAATGGCCAATTACTGGTTCAAACCCTCTTTCTCCTGCCAAAAAGTCTAATGTGCCTGAGAGATGGTATCAAACACACACATCGTGCACTTCACACACGCGCACACTCTGGAAATTACCCCGCAGTCAGCTTCATTTCACACGGTGGACCCCGAGGTGTAAAGTGCTGACTCATCTTTGGCCAGCATACAGTTCTGCTAATCGGCCAGAGAGGGATAGATATTTGAAGGGAGGGAGAGGGAGTCGGAGAGAGAGGAGGCGCTGCAGAGGGTAGAGCCTTGTTGCCAGATCCGTATTGACTTTGGGAGATCCAATAGGCTGGTTTCTATGGAATGTGGCCCAGGAGAGAGCTCTGCTGCCGGATCAAAGAAGTGTGCATTCATAAACTGACGATCACAAGCATAGTAGATGCATGTGGGTGTTTAAAAATCGATGCCGCGATAAGGCGCGGGGGGAGATAACACTGTTGTGTGTTGGCATGATATTTTGCCTACTTAAACAAGAGCCCTTATTGTTTGAAAAGACTTCCTGGTTTTCCTGTGTAGACAACATTTGGTCATTGTCTGCCGGCGAATGCCTCAAGTATGCATTCTACCTGGCTGCGAGAGAAGTTTACCCTTAAGGACAATAATGTTACGGTTGTTTTGATGCCCAACCATTAGCTATTCCTGCTTATCCTTGTAGCCAATCGCAGCTGACATTGGGTGAGAGGCGGGATACAACCTGGGCAGGTAGCCAGTCAATCACAGTGCTGACACATAGAGATGAACTGATTAACCTAAACTTTCCTCCCGTCTGACTGTGGGAGGAAACCAGAGCACCTGGAGGAAATCCACGCAGAGCTAGCGAACGCACAGAAAAGGCCCCAGGTTCGCAGGTCCGAACAGAGTGTGAGGCTGCTGTGAGGCGACAGTGCTAACTGCACCACCGCCCATTGTTTTTAGGTGATTGGTGCACATGTGTTGTTTTTTTTTCTTTTCTTTTTGCAGCAAAACAATATACAATCTTTGGCCATTATTTATTGCCAGACTCACATGTGCACGTGTGTGTTTCTGTTTCCTAATGTATTATTAAAAATAGGGCTTAGAGAATGTTGTGCTGGCCAGTTTATTCTTCTGGTTGGTTGGTGGTGGGAGCAGCAGTCAAATTTGTTTTGTCCTTTTGATTTTTGTGCTCCAAACAGGATGTTCATCAGTGTGCAATCTGCAACCACAGTTTTTGGATTGAAGACCAAAGATTTTTTTTTTTTTGCCATATTTCCCTCACGATTTCAAGTTTAGTCCCAGAAAGCCCAAAACCACACTGTTTAAACTTGTATTGTGATATAGGGAGGTGTTTATATAATGATGGAAAACCTTGAAGTGTTGTGGCAGGTGTGAACTACAAAAATGTCAAAACATCAGCTATTTCAGAAATTACCCATAACCTAGATATCGTAAGTTATGTGGCGTTACGTCTGTTACCAGTATCGTCTATCGTAGGATATTACGTAAATTCCAACCTGTCCAACATCTACAGTACCTGACACAGACCTGTTTTGTACCACCAGATCAGGGAGCCACTAGTCTAGCCCTGTCCAGTGTTTGTGAAGCCTTGTTTAGGGGGGACATGTCTCTTCTAAACTGGGCTGTCTCTTTATTGAACATTCAGGCCAACCCAGCGGAGCAGTCCCATCTCCCTGTCGGGGCGGCTTCCAGCTGGAAGGGACTGAAACACAAGGAGGTAAACTTGACCCATTCATAGCCAATTCCTACTCCACCCATCTACCCCCAAATCTCCCAGAGGTGACTGACTTACAAGCGTATTAACTGTCTCGTCTTCAGCCCGATCTTTCGGCAATGTGTTGTTTCAGTCTGTTTCGTGGTATGAATATCTTTTCAATGGGGTGTTCTGACTGGTGGAGGTAGAGCCGGGGTTATTTGTGGCACAAACATGCATGTAGGAACACATTAGACATGCAACCTCCTGGTTTGTCAGGGTTTTAATTGTAAAGCTATTTTTCCAGTAAGTTATGAAAACCGGTGTATAAATGCAGTCCATTTACATCCTCACCACATTGTTCCTGTTGCCTGACCGTCTCTACTTTTATTGTTTCTCTTATTGTGAAAGCAAGGGGCCACTTTTACACCTTTTCTTTCACTCAGCGCTCTGCACTTTGCACAGCTTGATCGGCTTTTTGCTGTGTAGCAACACATTAACCATTGTATCGCTACCTCTGGGGCTACGTGGGAGAGTAGTACTCCATGGACTAATGTCTCCGCTCCCTCTTCCCGTCCATCACCCCTTTCCTTTTCGAACCCCACGCCTATCTCTCTGCAGACACGGGAAGAGCGAAAGATGGAGGCCATCCTGCAAGCCTTTGCCCGAATGGAGAAGAGGGAGAAACGTAGAGAGCAGGCCCTGGAAAGAATCGGCGGCGTCAAGACGGAAGTCGGGGGCCGCAGTGACATCAAGGAGGAGCCTCCAGTCACACCGGAGATGGCTGATTCTCCAACTGTCATGCAGGTATGGTATGACATGCACTGTCATGGAGACACAAAAACCTCTTTTTAAATAAACAATTGACTGCAGAAGTCTAGTTATCAAAACTGTCTTGTGTTCTACCAGCCTCAACAAAACAATAACACACTTGCTTGTCCATAACAGTGATATACATCAAACTAGCTATCAATGATTAAATATGACTAGTGGCCACGGGGGACATGTTTGTGGTTGCATTTGTAGATTTGCATCAATTTATCAATTTAAACGATATCAATACTCTACTGTGTTTCTCACAGCCGCTACTGGAGGTGAAAGAGGAGCCGGGATTAAAGCCGGCCAAGGTCAAAAGCTCGAGGAACAGGAAGAGTTTCTCCAGGAACCGCACGCACATCGGTCAACAGCGCCGGCGAGCTCGCACCATCAGCACCTGTTCCGACTTGGCCCCTGGCTCTCCGACCGAGTCTCTGGAGCCTCTGAACAATGAATCCCCCGAAGGAGAGATGGCCACTGCGCCTGAGCCGGAGGCCCTCCCTGACGAAGCCCCGGACAGCAGCCCTCCGCACAGCAGTAGCTCACCTGCACCTGACAGAAACCGCAACGGGAGCAAGAACTTCAGAGCTAAAAAGGTACCATAGCACGATTTCTGATATACTCGACTGTTTTTGTTTATATTTTGGTCTTTTGTCTGATATCTGGGTCAATATCAAACATATTCAATGTATGGGAAACCCTACGGATTGTCAGATGCATCTTCTCAAACTCTTTTCCACAGCACTTTGTGTGTGAGTGGGTAGGAGAGAAGCAGCAGGACCACGGTGCAGTACGAACCCCGGAGCCAGTCCCAGAGAGGCCGCTGAGAATAAGCAGCGACCCTGAAGTACTCGCCACACAGCTCAACGCCCTACCGGGCATGGCCGGCTCTCCACAGGTCTACAGCACCCCCAAACACTACGTCCGCTTCTCGTCCCCATTCCTGGCCAACCGCAGCCCCACCACTCCCGGAGTCCCCACTGGGAGACGGCGTTCCAGAGAACTGCCTGAAACACCGCCAACCACCGGCTCCTGCAAGAAGGTACTGCTTTAGAAATATCCCCATTTGGCTTTGATACTGATGGAAGAACGTACACCTGTGGATCTGTCTTTAGTTGACACTGCCTTTCTGTCCCTCAGTGGCTTAGATTCTTCTTTTCTGTTGTGTTAAACGCCTGTAAGGCTATCGGTGTTTAGCTGCGACCATTGTTGGCTTACTGACCCTTTACTCTTTCTTACAGCGATGGTTGAAGCAAGCTCTAGAAGAGGAGGGCTCCACTAGCCCGGCGAGAAGACCGAGCCTCCTCATGCCCAGTGAGGGTCCGCTCAGCCCCCCCATTAATGGAGACTCTGACAGCCCTCTACCCTACAACGGTACCTGCTCATTACCAGGTAGGTAGCCAGCACTCAGTCTGGTGTAACATTATAAATATTGGATGAATGCTCAGCTAAATCACACATCACATTTCTCCCTACAGAGTTGCCCACACCTTTGAAAAAGCGGCGGCTGAGTCCGCTCGATGCCTGCATGTCCGAGAGCTCGACTCCCTACGGCTCCCCTTGTGCCACGCCCACCAGGGCCGACCAATCGGAGACACCCGGGACCCCCATCTTACTGGCTACCCCACCGCGTCACCGAACGGAGGAGCCAAGTACAGAGCCGCCCCTGCCCAGCACCCCAACACAGACACTTGATGTCCTTCAGGAGGTAAGGGTGTGGAAACCCCACTGGAGGCTACACATTTGTTAACGTGAGTAAAATAACTGGAGTGACTAAATCTGGTCTTGTTACAGAGTGAATCTTCAGTGGAAAGCTCCCCAGAGGTCAGCCGAAAACCCAGTGTGCAAGAGGTGAGCGAAGGCTGAACCAAAAATGTATATCTAGGCTTCAATAATTATTTTATTTCATTGTTTATCAGGTAAACAACTTGATTTGTAATCACAATCTATGATTCTTCACTAGAGACCGCGAATGATGATGACCAATCTAGCAAATGTGTTTATTTTGAGAAATGTTAATTTTCTAAAAGTAGGATGACTTTTCTGCTTTCTTATCTGGCTTGACTGTTTACAAGAGTTCCTTTTGTTATGTCAGTCCCCTGACGTTGCTTCCTCCTTCCTTTCCTAGGCCGATCGTCCTCCTTCGTTGGTCTCCTCTCCCTGTGTCGGGGCTCCCAGTTCAGACGGACCCCCGACAGAAGCCACGGTGTCGGTTCCTGAAAGTCCACAGCCTCCGGCTGCCGAGCCTGTGGACTCCGGAGAGGACAAGGCAGAGGGTGTGGTTATTGAGGGGGGGACTAATGAGGCTTCCTCAACTGCAGAAACTTGTGCTTCCTCTTTTCCTGGCTGGATAAAAAGCCCAGACAGAGTCCCGACTGGACCAGCTGGCCTGAACTTCTCTCCAGTCAACTCAAACTTAAGGGACCTCACCCCCTCACACACCCTGGAGCCTCTGGTATCTCCCTTCAGGCCCGAGGCTGCAGCTGGGGCTGCAGCAGGGCCCACAGTAGTGACGGTGCCATTGGTTGGCTCCCAGCCGCCCTTCAGTGAAGCCCAGGGGCCGCTCTTTTACCCCGGCCCCGAGGAGGGAAGTTCACTCGGCTTCTCGCGCTCGCTGAATGGGGAAGGCTCTGGTGAGGGAGGAGGGTCAGCGCAGAACCCCCCACAGAAGAAGAAGGTGAGTGAGCAGTGCTCATTACATTTTACTTTTACTTCTTAATCCTTGGAGCATAGCATAGATACTGTAAATAGGTTAAAATTTGATTTTAACTAGGGCTAGTTGATATTCTTTATTTAAAAAAATATCTGCTGGGACAATATGTAAGTGAGAGGAAAGCTAACCAAAGAAAAACAGTATTAGAAATGCCGTACATAAGGTGACGTTAATGTTTTCTGTCACTTCCTCTCCGAGATGAATTGGCTCATGCTGCTCTTTGTTTCAGTAGCTGCCCAAGTGCTGCCCTCTACTGGTGCAACATGAAACGTGCTCTTTGTTCATGAATGACATTGAGTTGGTGGTTCTGCATCTTCACAGGTTTCCCTGCTAGAATACAGGAAGCGTCAGCGCGAAGCTCGTCGCAGCGGCTCCAAGACCGAGTGCAGCTCTCCCGTTTCCACCGTGCCACTTTTAACCGTGGACGCCTTCCCTGTTGCGTTAGAGACCCCCAGTGAATCTCCTCTACCCCCCGCTCCCACTCCTCTCTGCAACACCACCGCCACCACCGCAGTGAAAGAGCCCCAGACAAGTGAGGAGGCAGAGGGGTCTGGAGAGAAGGAAGGTGGAGAGGGACAGTGGTATGTTTCAAAAGTACTTCTACAGCAAAACATTAGGGACCCTTTATTATCCAGTTGTCATTCATGTTAGCTTATTTAGTATATAGTAGATATCGTGTATAGAGGTCAAATTAATTAATTGGTGCAGATTTCCAGAGGAACTTTGTGATGATCCTCTGTTTTTTTAGGACGTCATCCACTTCTGTAGAGCAGGCCCGAGAACGCAGCTACCACAGAGCTCTGCTGCTCAGCAAAGACAAAGACACAGGTGAGAATAATGCTTACCACTCTCAAATCTAACTGTTAAATATAAAGATGTAGCCATTTTCCCCAAAATGTCTAGTATTTATTTTTAAAGATTTATGTTTACATCAACATTTTTACTATTTTCTAGATGGTGAGACGGAAGGTGGAGACACACCTGCACTGAGAGATTGCCCATCTCCAAGTCTTCAAAAGACCCCAACCCACACAGTAAGTCAACCTCACCCACACGAGGTGGATCTGACCCGTCTCCGCTCGTCAGCAACAACTGTGTGACTTTCTCCCTCTCCCCCCCCCCTCACAGCCCTGCTCTCCCGGTCCGGTCGTCCAGCCTCCCAGTCGGCCAGCGAAGGAGGACGACGGTGACGGTCAGCCTCGGACGCCAAATCCGACCAGTCAGCCGCCGAGCAAGCCTGCGGGACCCAAGCCAGCTCCTCTGACCCCCACAAAGCTGCATCCTGCCCCGTTACCCTCCTCTCCTGTCCACTACCCTGGACCCTCCCTCCTCCACTCTCCCAAGCCTCAGCCTCAGGGCTCTCCCTACCGCAGCCAGAGGGCGCTGTTCTCCGCTCAACCTCAAACCCAGCCTCAGCCTCAGGCTCAGACTGGCCCAGCTCCTTTCCCCCAGTATAACGCACAGAGTGCTCCACCACCACCTCCCCCTCCTCCACCAGCCTCGACGGCGTATTTTCCCAGCCAGAGCCCCTCACCCGCCGGACCTTTCTCTGGGTTTAAACCTGCCGTCACCCCTCCTTACCCTCCCGGTTCTCAGCCCCTGATGCAGACTATTCCCCACAGCGTGCACTATCAGAGCTCAGCGGCTCCACCGCCTCCTCCACCCCCCCCACACCCGTTGTCCGGCCCCACCCTGCTGCACGTCAACCTGCAGCCGTCTCCCATCCAGCAGCACCAGCTCATGTTGACCACCGCACCCCCTCCTCCTCCTCCGCCTCCTCCTCCTCCCCCGCAGGTCCAGACCTCCCAGCAGCAGCCTCCTGCTAGCAGCACCCTGCTGTCGCTCACACCCCCTCCGCCTCCTCCCCCGCCTCCCCCCGCCCCGTCGACCAGCGCCCAGATGCAGCCCCACCACTTTCAGAACTTGGGGGCTTTTCAGCCGGCGTTGCTGCACCCGGGCGCCGCCGCCAACCCTTCAGTGCCCCCGTCGACATACCCCCCAACCCTTCAGCAGACCGGACTGCCCCCACCTCCCCCTCCACCTCCCCAACAGACTCAACAAGGCCAGGCCCAGGCCGCTGCCTCCCAGATGCCTTCTGGGACTCGTGGCGCTCCTGCGTCCTCGACCCCCTTCCACAGCCCGGGGTACCTGAGCACGGGGTGGCACTGACGGCCCTCTCTGCTGTCGGGCCCCGGCAGCCCCTGAGAACTCGGCCGGAGAGGGGCGTGTATCATAAGCTGTAGATATGTTTTCTATTTACATGAACACGTGGCCAGTGGAAAAACAGCTGATTGTGGGATAAAAGGATACTTTTTAAAAAATAAAACAAGGACAGAAAATTTTAGAAAAATGGACGGTGACCTAATCTTCAAGACAAACTGATAAAAACGAAGATGGACGATCCCCATGGTGCTCTCGGCCCGCTCTCTCTGGCCTCCGTTTGTTTTTATATATCCTTCCTGTGATGGAGAGGAAAGCTCTTTGTTCCGTGTCTTGTTTGGACCCCCGTTGTAAGGCCCCGCACTTTGTTTATCAGTGGACATTCCAGCCTATACCCCCCCCTCCTCCTTCATCCTCCCTTCCTCCTTTGTCAGTTATTCGTTTTTACTTCCTCTTCTCTGTTGTCGGCTCTCTACACCATTTATTTGTTATAATCTAGTGACTCACTATAGCGAAGAGAAAGCTTTTTGTATAGAGAAAAAAAAAAAACACAATTATTTTTTTTATTCCTCTGTCTAACAACAAATATCTGTTCACCGCTGCAGATTCAGAAAAGACCCATTTCTAGGAGCCTGCCTCACCATCCTGGGAGGCTGCACTCGTGTGTGTGTGTGTGTGTGTGTGTGTGTGTGTGTGTGTGTGTGTGTGTGTGTGTGTGTGTGTGTGTGTGTGTGTGTGTGTGTGTGTGT